>NC_143385.1:25326295-25627940 GCF_980474605.1 Leiobunum rupestre | reverse complement strand
TTATCTCAGCTTGGCCGATTTTTGTACAGTATGCTTCTTTACACTCGAGATCAGCGCGCTCATATGCTAGAATTATTTTACGGAGAAGGTCGTCGTAATGCTATTCTAGTAAGTCAGTTATTTAGACGAATATTTCCCAATTGCAGACCAAGTCATACGACGGTTCTTAGAGTGGTCCGCGACTTCGACAACTAGGGTAATATCAATCCGAGGTTTCGTGATCTAACACCACTCGACTTTTTTCTTTGGAGATTCGTAAAGGACTACGTATACCAAACACCTGGGACGAGCGTTGAAGATTAACGACAAAGAATCATCGAAGCATGTCGCCGGGTGACTCCAGAAATGGTTCGGGGAGCATTTCGCAATATGCAACATCGTGCATATTTGTGCATTGCATCAGAAGGTGTCATTTTTGATAACATTTTGTAGAAATCATTAAAAAACATTTGTCACTTGGGCTAATTATTATTTGTTTATTTTTCGAAATCTTATAACTGAAATGCATGTTACCTACAATTCGTTAAAGGCTATTGCCTGCTAGTACACCTTGTTTTTTTCCCCGACCTCCAAACTCAGTGAAAAATAGGTCTTTTTCAACCGAACCAAAATTATTTTTACACTTTCGACTATGCACTACAACTTTTTCCAGAACGGCACAAAATCGTTCTATTTTTCTAAAATTTAGTAACCAAAGCCTTCCATACCTAACAAATAAACCCTGAAAATTTCAGAACCCTAGCATAAATACAATTTGAGAAAAATGGCCTGATCGAGCAAATTGAGACACCCTGTAAATTACAGATTAATTATATAGCGTAAACGGAATCCAAGACTCAGCCGTTGTATCTCAAAGGCCTAAAACCGCGCTCCCGGTTCAATTCCCAACGAATTAAAAACAAGTTAACAAAAATAAAAAAATTGCCTTATCATAATGGTTCCTTTACTTCAATATTTTGCCTGTGATGTCCTGTGCTTTCAGGGAAGTCAGTGGCTCGGTGGTAAAACATCCGCTCAGAAACACTATGACCCGGGTTCGATTCCTGATCACGATCGTATTTTACATGTAAATGATTAATTAATTATAAATTTAATATAAATTTAATTCAAAAATGTTTAAAATATTATAGAATCAATGGACATAAATTACTTTATAACAGCGTAAAAGACTTTCGCCAAAGCAGTTTTTGAAAAACATCATGTCTATACAAGCGTCGGTAGCTCGGTTTTAGAGCACCCGTCTGTGCAGCCGACTCGGGTTCGAATCCCGGCCGGCGCAATTTATAACGAGTCGTATACCTTGAAGATTTGGTGGAAACCCTGCCATCTGGGTGCTAAGACGATTAACGTAACCCTTAGCACTCGGTCCGTCACAAACAAACATTCCAGTCACGCACAATTACGATACACAGAGGAATAAAATATTATACTACACGCAATGACGAGAAAATGGTTTTTGAAAAAACCTTTTACCTAATATCAAACAATGGCTAACGCAGTGATTTCAAGAAACTGCGTACACAGTGATTACACTTCTCACCGAAAATGCAAACGCGTTCGCAGACCAGACAGACCCACACACACACACCCAAGTTTGTACATGATAGACAAGTGAGGACCAAGTTTAAATAATGGACGTGTTGTGGGGACCTTAGAAACATAGGCTTAATAAATAGCTAAATTGAGATTTTTATTGAGTTGCAATCGGCATATAATGAAACATTCGTAACGCTAAAAGAACTCATTAACTTTATATGTGGGGACCCTCTGACCCACAATAATTTCACCGTATACCTGGGGACTATACAATCTAACTTCAAAAAGCAGTTTATAGATGTCACAACGATTGG
This sequence comes from Leiobunum rupestre, assembly GCF_980474605.1. Taxonomy (NCBI): domain Eukaryota; kingdom Metazoa; phylum Arthropoda; class Arachnida; order Opiliones; family Sclerosomatidae; genus Leiobunum; species Leiobunum rupestre. The sequence continues at coordinate 25,626,090 of NC_143385.1, read as the reverse complement.
TTACTGCTAAACTTCAAATGCGGGGACCTTGAGACCTATTATATTTTTTTTATTCAAAGAAGGAAGAAATAAGGGCTGATAGAGTCTGAGAACACCGCGAGCCCGGAAAATATACTTTTTTGCATGTTACATAAAATTAAAGCAATTAATTAATATAGTATTCGAAGAGTCAGAGTCATCCTGGTCAAAACCATATACGTGAGTGGCGTCGGTAGCGAAGCCACCACTGCCGAAATAAGTCTATTGCATCAGATTTACCTTTAGAGGTATTAGTTCTTCGCGTTGATATAATGTTTGGAGAAGTAGCATCATAAGGAAAGCGATGTATGTCACGGCGAAAGTCAGCATACAATGGGCAGACGTTAAAGAGGTGGAAGACATCATCTGACTGCTGTCATAGAGGACACAGAGGTGAAGGACGGATGCCATATTTATGGAGCAGCGCACCAGTTGTGAGACGGCGACAATGAAAGCGAGATAGCAATACCTCCGTTGAGCGGGAGAGGTGAAGTGGGGAGACCCAATCTATTCTGTTCTGTCTCGGGACTGCTGAGCATCAGTAGATTGTAGCGAAGACTGATAATATTGACACCTAATAAGCGCATTATAGTGACGGCGAAGAGGGCGTGAAGAGTGAGTGAGACGTCGTTCATGTGTGTAAGGAGGTACCGTGGCTTTTTAGCTACGGCATCCACTTTGTCATTATCTATAGGGCAGGGCACCAGAGGAGCTCAATGGGAATGTTCAATTTGGAGCAATGTGTTGGAATAGTTGTTACAAGGGGGTCCGGATTGCGGGTCTCCAGCACCGTTAGGGCTGTGAGATAGTCAGTGCATAAGATAATATGTTCGGGAGGAAAGTCTGAGGCGAGTTCACTTCGGGTGATGTCATGACCTCCGTTTAGTGTGATAGTATAATCAGGCTTGCCAAACGAATGCCGAGGCCTATGGGCTGGTTGCCAGTTTTGAGGGAAGTGTCCGTGAAAATAGCCAAAAAGGTATGCCGGAAAAGAGGGGTAAATTTCTCTAGAAAGGAATGATAAAGTTCCGTTGTGGTCACCGATGATTAAGACCTCGGGAAATAATGCGTCCAGAACTTAACAGAGTAATTATACCGTGGTGGGAGGGGGCTGGCGTTTATCGGTATCAGAAGTGCATTCAAAAGGGTAGGTTGCAGACCGTCGACCAGTTAAAGAGAGTGTGTGCAAAGATGAGTCTTAAGTATTTGCTTCCGTTGTGGTGGAAGGACACGGAAAATGATATCGTGTGGACCATTTATAAACATAGTTTGTCGGGAGGAAAGAAAATTGTGTTCTAAAAGCGTGCGTCGAGTAGGTAGAGGCATTAAAGACAGTTCAGCGGTCATGGCTGCTGCTGCAGTCGAATTTAGGACCCCGAGGATGACGCGGAGTGCCATGTTCTGGCAAACATCTAGCTTGCGCAGAATCGTATCAGAGGCAGTCGCATACAGTTAGGAACCACAATCAATTACAGGTCGGATATATTTATATTACACTGTCCATAGGGGGAGGGGTCAAGGCTGTATACTGGCGTGCTTACTTCCTAGGAACAAAGGTTGGCCAGGGTGTGAAAGCGCAACGGATAGCTTCCATCACATCCCAGACCATCCGGTTAACCTCCCCGAGGTGACCCTGGAAAGAGGTGTACTCTTACAGATGCCGGCGGATCTAGAGCTTGTCATCTCGAGAAACCGACTTAGCTTTCGGGCTGCGAGTTTGGGGTGCCTATGCCCTCTCGTCGACATGTTGTAGGTAAAACCATGTCAAGGTTTTCTACCATAAACTCACGCCGACTGAGGGTCAAGCGATGGGATATTCTTGTTCATCTTTTGATGGGTAATACCCTCTATCGCAGGGTGTGAGTGAAGCGAATATATTTCTTTAGCCTATCCTCGATCAAGACCGTCCGGTGCAGTTATCAATTGATGCTGCTTCCTCCCGAGGTGACTCCGGGTAGAGAAAACAACTTCTTTAGCTAATTAAGCGGATCTAGAGTAGAGTTATCTACTCGATAAATTTTTGAGCTAAGCATCTCATTAAACTGTCGTGCCCTCCACATAATGTGTTTATGGGACCAACTGCATGTTCGGTCTGTTAGGGTAAGTCGCTTCAGCGCATGGGTTCCTTAGCTCTTCGGAGCTAGTAGTTCCTGCCAAGGGGGAACCTATCTTCGTTACTTCGGCGCCTGGTTTCTTAACTCCTTGGAGTTAGTAGTTCCCGTAAGGGGGAACCAGGTCGTCCGCATTCCGCCATAGTAAGCTCTCTGTCTACGGTCATCCCAGCAGTTTGCTTGTGTTTGGGGGCTTATATATTTATGTTGAGAGATCTTCGTTGAAGTTACAACAAGGCTACCCTGTCGGATGCAATGGGCTGGCAACCCTCCTGGAGGGATAATAGCTGTCCCATTTATGTAAAGGAGCTTGCGTTTTTGAGAGCAAGGATTGATTTTAAGCCTAACCCTAAGCCCAAAAATGGCTGAGACATTTAACTTTGTGCAAATTAATCTTGGGAAAGGTAACGTGGCAACTGCCACTTTACGGCAGTTTTGCCACGAAAATAAAATCGATATTGCTATTATGCAAGAGCCCAACGTGGTTGATTCCGAGGTAATTGGGCTACTTCTTTCGTCCAGGGTGGTTTGCTCCAGAGAAAACCCCAAAGTCACCATCGCGATCTTTAATCGCAGTATTGACGTAGTCAGTCTTCTTATTGAAGACTACATTACCGTTGTTAGCATAAGTATGGGGACCCTTACTGCGGTTGTGTTCTCCGTCTATATATCTCCGCCCCCTTCTGAGGTACTGGATGAACACCGACATAAAATTGCGGCCCTAGTTGGCAAGCTTACTGGGCAAAATATTATAGGTGGAGATTTTAACTCCCACCATGCCCTCTTGGGTTCAAAGGCTAGTTGTCCCAGAGGGAATGCTTGTGTCGACTGGCTGGGGTCTCTTGACCTGGTCGTTTTAAACGATCCGGGTTCGAGCTCAACCTTCTCGAGCAGTAATGGCAATAGTTGGATAGATCTAACGATCTCATCCACTAATATATTTGATAAAATCACTGACTGGGGAGTCAGCGATGAGATAACAAATAGTGATCATAACTTTATTACTTTCTCTACTGCGTCCGATGCTGCTCCGGAGACGGAAAGGATCATTAAGCCTTCCGATCTCGACTTAGATCATTTTTGCAACCAGGTTGAAAGTAGGTTCAATGCTCTTAAGATTTATCCATTAGATACTACTGATCAAATTGATCATTATTCTTCTGCTATAGAAGAAATTTTTAAGGAGGCTAGCAATAATTGCTCTAGATGCAAGGGCAATACTAGGAACTTCAAGGCTGCCCCTTGGTGGAATGAGCGTCTTTCTGAGAAGTGTAAGCTGGTACGCTATGCTAGAAAGCAGTTTCAGCACTGCTCCGACCCGTTAGTTAGGGTGGGACTTAAGGCTTCTTTCATCAAGCTCCAAAAGGAATAGAAGTAGCTAATCAGCTCTTCCAAACTCCAGTCTTGGCAGGAGTTCTGCACTTCGGTGTCAAGGGAAGATCCATATTCTCTTCCGTACAAGCTTGCTACTGGAAAGTGCAAGCGACGTGTGGCTATCTCTGCTGTGGAGCGGGCAGATGGCTCAATGACGGAGGGACTGACAGAGACAAATCAGACTGTCTTAAACGCTCTGTTCACCAATGACTCAACGGACGATGACCTTGAGGAGCACAAGGCCATTCTTGATTCGGTAGAAACCGATTACTTCGCAGAAGATGATTTTCCCTTCAATGAAACCGAAGTATTAGATACCATCTACGCTCACGTCTACGTGAAAGAGTGAGACCAAAAAATCCAAAGCAGTCGAACTTAGGGCCTGTTGCAGAAGTCTGCTTTGCTAGAATCGCACATGTTAAATTCAATGGGCTAGCACTTTGGCTAGAGCTTTTGCAACAGGCCCTTAAGCTGCAAAGTATGCGACCATAGGATGGTAAATTATATATCAAACGATAGGAAATCACATGGCCTCAACAGGTTTTGTATTTCTTTGCCCACCCACGTATCCTGAGTGTGGGTGGCGTCCAAGTTTTAATCTTTCAACTTAGGGTAGAATTTTATATATCTAACGAAAGGAAATCACATGGCCTCAACAGCTTTTGTATTGGTTTACCCACCCGCGTATCCTGAGGGTGGGCGGTGCCCACTCTTTAACATATGATGATAAATTATATATTAAACAATAGGAAATCACATGGGCTCAACAGCTTTTATATCAGTTTTCCCATCCGGGTCTCCTGATGGTGGGCGGCATCCACTCTTTAACTTAGGATGGCAATTTATATATCAAACGATAAGAAATCATCTAGCCTCAACTGCTTTTGTACTAGTTTGCCTACCTGGGTCTACTAAGGGTGTATGGGTTTGCCCACTTGAATACACTGATGTGGCTCTAATATTACGGCCTGGGCCAACTTGTTATTAGTACGTTAGCTAGTTTTTACGGATGATTAACGGCTTTTTGTTTAAGAGTAAATGACATTAAAGTGGTTGTAGCGCTGTTTAGGGGGATACAACTGTCAATGCTCCAAATATTTACTTTTTCGAGGTCGCTGTTCAGTGCCTGGCAGTCGTTAATGTTATTAATTTGTCTGTATAGTTTGTTATCGTCCGCGAACCCCTTACGGCCAGTGGTGGTAGTATTGTTGTTATTGTTGTTGTTATCCAGTTCCCAAAAAATGTCGTTAGAAAAGATGATGTATAGTTATGGTCCCAAACTGGATCCCTGCGGAACTCCAACGTTGGTTACGTAATTAGTGTGGGTTAAGACACCGTTAACTTTAATGTGATTAGTCCGGTTAGTGAGATAACTTCTGATCCATGATAGAATACTCGCTCCAAGGCCATATGCTTTCAGTTTTGTTAGTGGAATATGGTGCTGCGTCCGGTCGAAGGCTTTACTGAAGTCGAGGCAGAGGACGTCGACTTTCTTCTGAGTCTGTACATGAGGTGCGGTATCGTTCATAAATGACATGAGGTTAGTTAGGGTTGAGCGTTTTTGACAGAATCCGTGTTGATCAGAAGAGAGTAAAGGTTTGAATCAGGAGCTGAGATATTTCGAAGATTTTAGCGAATATTAAGAAGCGAGAGATTGGACGATAGTTAGTCTTGTCGGTTTTGTAGCCTTTTTTGAATACAGGGATAACGATGACGTTCTTCCAGAGGTAGGGTAATACTCCGGTAGTTAGTGATAGATTGTATATGTAGAGTACTGGAATGAAAGTGTCGGTGCTTCCTTTGACGATGGTGGCTGGTACACGATCGATACCCAAAGATTTTTTAGGTTTTAGTTTCTTGATGGCTTGTTTTACGTCTTCGTCGCTGATGTTAAGTTTGCAGCACGGGTTAGTATTTTTACTCGCGAATTTGTAATCGGCACGAAAGTTTTGACCTGGTCCCAGATTGGTGAATTGCGATTTGAAAATTTCGAATAGCGGATCGGTCTCTGAAACTATGTTGTTATTATCCATTAGTACTATGTTAGAGTTGTAATAATAAACATATTATAAATACTTATAATAAACATAATATTATAAATACTTATAATAAACATATTATAAATACTTATAATAAACATATTATAAATACTTATAATAAACATAATATTACAAATACTTATAATAAACATAATATTATAAATACTAATAAGAAACCTAATATTATAAATACTTATAATAAACCTAATATTATAAATACTTATAATAAACATAATATTATAAATACTTATAATAAATCTAAAATTATAAATACTTATAATAAACATAATGTCATAAATACTTAAAATAAATATATGCAAAAATATAATATGATATTAAATAAATATATACAAAAATATAATCAGAAGTAAATGAACGGAAGATATAGACATAGCACTTAGAATCGGAAAATGAATTAACATACTTTTAAAAGTTTTTTTTGAACTTACGGTAATAGAAAATTAAAAAAAATTAAACAATCCTTTTAATTTTTGGGAATATGCAGCAACCACCAGTGACCTCACACTCGGTCCGGCTGGGGTCCGGTAGTTGCGGTATACATCAACACTAACATTAAACCTTTGGCACGTGCATCGGGAATATTTGGTTTTTCCGTGTAGTGTAACCCAAAAACCTTTCGTCGTCGTGTACCCATATGTATCCTATATTATACTTTATTTGGCCATTTTTGTATTTTCTTCTATTGTGCCTAATGGTGTTTCCTAGGTTTTCCTTTTTTTACGCATTCTGTATCCTAAATATTTTCTTATAATTCCCGTTAAAATTTTCTATTTTCCCTATAAATTTTTCGTTTCATTTCCCTAGTCACCTTGCAAGTTATTATTATTATTATTATTATTATTATTATTATTATTATTACTATTATTATTATTATTATTATTATTATTATTATTATTATTATTATTATTATTTTCTAACTAATGATTGCTGGCTCATGGTGGCCGTCGCGCAGATAGCTCTACGTCTGAAACAAACCGTTAATGAAGAGATAGAGCTTGTGGCGTACTTATGCTGGGAGTGGGAGGATGTTGAGAAAAGATACGTCGGTTTCCAAATAGCTGGCAGCAGCGCTCGGTTTACATAAGCGCAGAGAGAGAGCGAGAGGTTTTGAAAACTGCATTAGGGGGGGGGGGGGGGGGCGTAGAATTGTCATTTTCCCATGTTATTTTCCATTTAAATATTTTCATTTTAAGTTGTCAAAAACATTTTTGTTTGCCATGGCAAAACGGAAGCCCATCGTAACTTTTCCCTTTAGATGGTTTCATCTTACATTTAGGCTACGTCTAACTATACCCCAACTTTAAACAAAATTATTGATTATCACCTCGGGTCGTCTCCTTGTAAGTGCACGTGTGTAGATTAAAAAGTAGGGAGGGGGAAAAGTGGAGATGCTCGTGGGGGAGGACAATTTTGAGTGGCATCTCCAACCTGATTCTTATTGGGCAAAATAAAGTCCCCGAAATCAAAGGGCCAATGGGGGTCTTAACTATGGGCGGTACTCTCCATGACCGCTCAACGCGTCTAAACGGGTTTTACGGATGACTGAAAAGTACAACTCTTGATTTTAAATAAATTGAAAATGGTCTTAGGAAAGGTGCCCCTAACAAGCGAATGGCTAAGTGCCCCGTCGGTGTCTAGCGCATCTAGCGACGACTTAGAATAGGTATTCTCCACCTCGGAGAACGAGTCGTAAGTTTAATTATGTTTTATAAAGTTATGATGGATATTTTCCGTAATTTCTAATTCTTCAATTAAATGATTAGGCATACCGTCGACGAACCGGAGTGGCCCCAACAAAACGCGCTTATTGAGGAATTGCCCTCATCAATTTTGAATGTCAATGGTTTTGCGTAAATATACCACCTTTATTATTTCTGATATGATTTATAATATGATTTTTAATTTCTCAATATATATTTATTTAGAATTATGATGTCATTGAATAGAGCTTTCTTTTCAATCAATTCATTTCCCATAGTTGAATTTCGAACTACAGTGCTCGTAACAGCAAATCATCAATTTTATCAGTTAATCATATTTTCGGATCAAGCTTAATTTATCAATATATATTTATTTAGAATTATGATGTCATTAAGGTCCCTTCTCTCCCCCCTCGTTATTATTCACTGGGGTAGTACTGGGAACTGTGGAAGGCATAATTGCCACTCATATGTTCCCTGTGTATGTATAATTAATATATATATGTACTTTCCTATAAATTTTACTTTCGTATTTTAGTCCATCCCGAAACGCGGAGGGTATATACACCCCTCCACCGGATGGATATAATGAACTGAATGCCGATGGTTTTGCGTATGTATTATTTCTAATAATGTTTTAGTGTTGTATTAAGTATGATTATTATTAATATATATATATATATATATATATATATATATATATATATATATATATATATATATATATATATATATATATATATATATATATATATATATATATATATATATATATATATATATATATATATATTTACATTTTTATTTTATTTATCTTCCTTAACTAGTATTCTAACTTCGTTAACGGCGTTTTTCATTCGGCGGAGGGATTTTCAACAGTTGATGGACGAGGAGAGAAGGGAAGCGTTACATAGGCTGGACATTTTCATTATTGAATTTGTTATTTCAGAAATAGGAAGAGCATCCGTGCAAAATTTTCCTACAGCGTTACGAATATAATTTAAAAAATAATTGTTAAAATTTGAATAAAATTATAAAAATTTCAATGAAAAAATCTCGGACTAATTCAATAATTTATTTTTATTCATTCTTCAATAGTTTTTTGTATAAAGTAAAGATGTCTTCTTGTTTAAATGTTGCTATTACGTCACAGTCTCCTACTTTTACAAGGCTATACAAGCGCGCCCTACAGTTATGACGAAAATAAGTTTTCTAGCGCGCATGAAATCGTTCTAGATTAGATTCATCACCTCTCAAACATGCCGCTAATGCGCGTGCCATTAATAATTTGGTAAGTGCTTATTTCAAATATTATTTTTTTCGTCTTATTTGAATCAAATCCTCTATTTCCTACCCTTAGCTGGACACATATGACCCCTCCAATAGCTCCCGAAGAGGGACGAGACAATTTTTATTCAGGTAATTTGATTAATCAATTTAATACCCACCACAAATCAATTTGTTAATTTTGAGTAAAATATTTACCCCCCATATTCTCTCTCTCTCTCTAGTCGGAGACGGGAATACCCTACGGGGCCAATAAAACCGCGCTTCGTAGTACGGAGAGATCTATTTCACTGGGACTCACCTGCGGAGGTGTTCGAAACGATGGAGCTCATTAGCATTTTTTTGAGTTGGTGAGTAATTATAGACTGACATAGTATGAATAGCAAGATATTGATTAATTTATTTTTTAAATTAGAAAGTAAATAAAAAAGTTGAACCATCCATTTTTTGTCTTTTCTACAAATATTAGGTATATTGTTTACATTAAGCATATCTACAAATAAAGACATTTTACATTATATATGGGATTTTAACATAAACTTCTTAAGTGGGGGGGTGTAAGGCCAGAAGTAATAAATAAGTGTGAGCCTAGTGGGTCATGTAGATTATCGAAGCCGGGTATGGCCAGAAATGATAAACACTAAAAGCACTATGTATGTAGCGCTATAAGTACCATAAATATAATAGAAGTATGACACTCCCTATTATCATAACACTGAATTCTTTAAAGATAAGACTGGTTCGACAAAGACCATGTAAATAAAAAAACCTAAGAAGTAATTGACTTGAATTTACGATTATATTAGTTATTTCCGTATTTGGGAGCAAGAAAGTTAGTTTCCGGAATCACTCTACAACTGACAATCATTAACCGAAATCGTTCAGGGTCATACTTATATTATTATGTATCTTATGGTAGTGCTTATAAAATAACTTTATATGTAGGATTGTAAGTCCTTAGCATTATCTTTTAAAAGAAAAAGGCGCCCAATGTTATTTAAATCACCCGAAAGGTTATTTGTGCTTAAAAGTTTTTTCACTAAATTTAATTATTTTTAATTCCACGACCTTCTCCTGACTTCTTAGCCTTTTTTTAAATTCCTTAATTTTTTTCCTGGCTTTTGTTTATCGCTCCGACAAAAAAAGATATTTTGGGTAGTACAGGCTTGTTTTTTTAATCTTATATCTAATTGAAAAAATATGCCTACTACTGAACGAATCGTCACAGGGTTCGTGCGAAAATTTCTAATCTAAAATCTCCGACTTTTCCAGGTTATCCCTAACCAATTTTTGACAATATCCATGACCTTTTTTGGTTATATTTTTTGACATTTTTTAATTATTTTAGGTCAAAAGTTCTTTGTTAAACCTATCCCTGACGTTAGACGAATTTATTTAAATCCCTGACTTATCCATCCATTTTACAGATCCCTGACTCATCCAGGTTTTCCAGGATATCCAGGTTCTGTACGAATCCTGTCGACATTATTTGTATGTTTTCGCGTATCCTGAACAACTTTTCAATTGAAACTTTTTGCCTTCCGCCTACCGGTTAAATGAAATAATTTTTTTCTTCCAAAACCGTGAAATCTCATCAGATTGAGATAGCTATCTTATAAACATACCCTTCCAATTTCTGGATTAAATAGTTTTTCAGAAAAATACCTGGGCCGATCAAATCTAAAAACCCCTGTACAATAGAGAAACATGGCTACACCGGTTAAGAATTTATTTGGTACGTGTCACGTGTGGGTGAAACAATAACATTCATTGGCTTCTTTGGCACGCGGGATAAAAACGCACGGATTAAGTTTAAAACCTACAAAACCTCGATCGAACTTTAATCAACTTTTAACTCTATACATGTATACTACATGAGAAAACCTTAGAAATTTGTAAGAAGTTATGGAAAATATGGGAAATGTGGTCATCATGTAAATGTTTTAGAAATGTAATCATTTCGGTAAGACAATGTAGAAACATTGTGGAATAATTTCTAGTTAATTAGAAAAACCAAATTATTAAAACACTTGGTTTAAGCCATGATTTAACCCATGTGGTTTAAAAAGCCAAACCTGTCTAAAAGAAACTCATTTCTCCTAAAGGATAAATAAAAATCGGTACTATTGTTACAATAAACCAAGTACAATAAGATAAAATGGGAAATTGCCGAATCAGCCCCCCCCCCGCCAGCCCTACGAGTGCTACGCTCAATAAATTAATTATTAAAAAAAAATTATTTGAGACGCTTTAGCCCTTTCGATATCTTTAAATTGCGTATGATCAGTATACGAATTCCCAAGAGTGTGGTGCGTATACCAATGTTGTACCATTAAAACTATTCGTAGTAAATGTTGGAACTGAATAATTTGTTGAACGGTCAATTTTCCAATAACCGATTCAGGGTTATTATCATATCGCGCGCTGATTTTTTCAGGTTCCTCAATTACTGATAATACACTTTTAATATATCGAAATCTTTTACCAATTTAACTTTATGATCTGGTACTCCGATGGATTGATTAATATAGAAAGCTAATAGAGGTATTGATATAAAAATGCCGTCCTTAAAAGTTAATATTGGTTCCGGCAGCGTGACGTTCGTTTTAACTAGAGTATAAGTTTGAAGACCCGTGATTAGACTGATCATATCGCAAACGATCAAGACGTGGTAATCCGAAAAGTACAGACTCGTATACGGATTATAAAAGCGTTTCGTCATTTCGATGACGCTCTCCCACCAATCTAACGATAAACTCTTTTTATTATTAAATGTTTTACGGGTCCTTGTAGCGGAATTTTACGGTCGGTAATATTTTTAAGTATAAATTGCGTAGAGCCACTGTATTTAGAAAGAGGGGCGTTGACAAATCTGCATAAATTTTTATAATCTAAAGCACTTGGTACCGTAATAGGATGGCCGCAAGGGAAATAACGCCACTCACTCATGTATTAGCTATAAACGCGAGCTACGGGTCGTTTCACGATTTTACAAAATCCACTTCCCAGCAAAGAATCAACGAGCTCTATAGCCTCATTTAAAGATATTTTACGAGTTAACTCTTCTGATGGATCAACAGAGACTAAACCGGTATTAGCTATCTCTAAAACCGATTCTTTGGGCGAATATTTAAATAAATGGGTAAATAAAATGGTTCGAACAACTGCTGATATATCCGTTTCGGTGAATCTTAGTTTTTCTTCAGATCTAGCTTCTTTGGTCAAATAGAAACCATTTATTAATTGACATAAACAATGGTCGGATTCAATTATGTTTTGATCATTAGGGTAAGGTTGAGAAGGCTTAATATCAGACAACGTGTATATTAATCGGGCGCTATTAGATTTAATGAATTAGGTATTTAGTGTTTACTTTTTCGATTTCGAATAAATTTGCATTTCCCTTTATACAGCAAAAAGTAATTGGCAATTTAATAATTTGAAAAAAATGGTTTGAATAAATGAAACAAGACGTACGACGGTCAGAATACACACAATCCTTCTAATGTGTTAAGTTTGTTTGAGCTATTCACAGCAACCTGCAACGCAACCAAAGTATATCCATGGTCACACATATATTCATATGTACACTTATTTGTTACTTCTAGTCATACTTTGAAAACATCGATCAGTGTCACTTATATTTTTTACTTCTGATCACACTTATTTCTTACTACTAGTCAGCCGTTGAGTGTCACACTTATTTCCTCTAGTGACTTATTTGTTACTTCTGATCACACTATTAGTTACTTCTGATCACACTTATTTGTTACTTCTGGTCATACGCCGAAGACTAGGCTGATCAGTGTCATACTTAATTGTTACTTCTGCTCATACGTTGAAAGCGCGGCCCACTCTGAACGGCCTTGATAAACGCCAGAGGGAAACGGGCGCGTAGACCTCTATAAACACGCGGATTTACAATGTTGGAAATTGCGGGGGTTCGTATACGCTGCCCAAAAAACCTTACTTAGAATTAAATTTAAGGAACGTATTTGCAATTCTAGGTTAAATGTAAACCACAGCTATTCAAAAATATAACTTTCATGAAAATCGGACTTAAATATGTAGATTTTTAGGCGGAAATATGAAACCACGAAAATTAGGGTCCCGTAAATTACCCTGAAAACTATACTTAAATGTAATATTTACCGATATAACAGAAGTTGTAGGTCCGCTGAATCCTAACCTATCCAATAATATTTTTTTTTAACGTTATCGGACTTAATTTTAAACAAAATATCTACCACATAAAGGAAATCACCGAAAATAGTAAATTGGGCAAATTCCCAACTTCTTGGGCTCCGATTTGAAAACTTTATTACGTGAGACTTGTGACGATTTTATGGTTGGGATCCAATAATTCCACCCCAGCCAACTCAGTCAATACCGTCAGCAAAATAATTAAAGAAATATTAAAAATGGTCTAACGAATTACACACTCTGATTATCTATTTATGACGGTTAATTGTAGGCCTTAAATATTATTAAAGATTACAACGGATTCAGATAAATCAATGAACACTTTTATTAAAGGAATACGGTTATTATGAACTAATGATTACACACTAAAATTAATACTATTACTAATTATAATTAAACAATTCTAACTACGCTCTGGCACGTTTATGGATTAAAAGGGGATTATCGCGAATGGTACCAATCAAAACTGCGCGACGCTCTAAAGCACTTAGTTCACTATTTTAGCAACGAATGCTCTATTTTTGAACTCTATTGGCTTTAGCGTCGGCGTTAAGTTAATGCGTTACCATAAGTTACTCACGAAGAGCGGTGGCTCCAGGGCGGCGGAGCTTGACGGGCGGACGTGCACTGTGGCGGTCCTCAATGCGTGGTGGCTGGCGATACGAGATTCGGCTCCCGCGATGAGCTTGACGAAGGCGCTCCGGTATTTCGGCTGGGCACTACGGTCATCGGACGTTCAAAGCTACGAACTCATCATGACGGCTACTCTGCAACTCTTTTTGAAACTGTTTTCGGCTGCGACAATATTTTCACTTTTCGATCGTGACCGATGGCTTTCGAGTCCGATTCTTACTAACTACTCTTTCGCTCGTGACCCCGGCTTACATGCCAAGGGGGAGCGGTCTCGTTTCCGGGCGTTTCACAATCGCGGTCAAGAGGTTCCAAAATATTGCACTTTTTAATACGCGCATCAATTTCCGGCTTCTACGGGACGGTTTCCTCCCGGGGCAAAACTAACCATTCGAGCCAGTGACGTCAATGGGGAATACAATGCTATCGAGCCAGAGCTACAAATCTTAAATATTACTTAGCTAAACATAATCACTTTAATAATTAATACCTTATTTACATATATAAAATATAAGTGGCAAAACCTGAGTTGACCGGGCCGGGTATTGGGCTCCTTATCTACTTTTAAATACTAAACAAGTGGTCGCGTTTCAACGTGCCCAATTTATTGGTCACAGACTAATACACAAAAATCCTTAGGATTGTGTGTAAAAACCATTTAGAGCGAGATAAACTTTACAGCCACTTTATTTCGGGAAACAAAACGAGGGCGGGGGGCGCTTTTTAGCAACCAGTGCTTCAAGGGGTATAATCTTAAGCTTGACCGAGATGTTTAATTTCTGTAATACCCCTAAAACCCTGATACCTTGCATCAGAGAGTTGGCGCCTACAAGACACGACTCTTGTTGGCACAGAGGTTTTCACATCTAAATGGCGTCGGCAATGACGGCTTAAAAATAATTGGCTACTACTTTATGCACACTCATATCTATTCGGACCCCTTCCAAAACTTTCCATTCCTCCCCGTAAAGGCCATAAGGCTTAAGAAGACGAGTAGTCGCCTAACAATAGACAAAGGACCTGAACAAAAGCACTTTTACTCTATAATCCCCCAAATATTTCCAAGAAAAAGGGCTGGCTATCAACCTTTCTATAAAATACCGTGATCTTCTCGAGGGCCTTCTTAATTGAAACATTTGAAAGTATCTCTTACGTTACTTTTAACCTCTCTTACTTTTTACGACAGGGACCACAAAATGTTACAATTTTAAATATTAAGTTACTAAAAAATTCCAAACGTAACAAAACGCTTCCAGACAATAGTTCTCACTAAGAACTATTGTCTGGTAGCCTGTGAACTTCTCAGAAATATTTATTAATACTAGAATTAACATTCCAAATTATACGTCGAATTAAACAATTTATTCAACTTCTATAGGGTTAAATTATCGAAATATTCGATTAAAAGTTTAAGAGTCTTAGGCCGCGTTCACACTAGAGACTTTGGAAACGCTTTGAAACGGATTCAAAAAGTCAAATTGTAAAATTTTGGTATCAGCTGGATTAACAAGCAAACGATAAATTCTCTTGACATACATTTTTTAAAAATTTAGCTTTTGAAACCTTTCCAAAACTTTTCCAAAGTCTCTAGTGTGAACGCGGCTACAGTATAATTATCAAAATGATCTGACAACAACTTTAATAGTTATCAGATTAGTTTATGAAAGTAGCGTATACTCTAATAATTTCAAAAATGGGAAACTGGGTGAAATAAGGACGTTTTGAGAGAGTAGCGCGAACGCTTTAGAGCTCCCTGAAAACATAGACTGAAACTGGTAGAGAGCCCCAATATGAAATAACACAAATGAAGAAAGGCTAAGCGGAGGGGAGAGTAGATTTGATGGACAAGTGTAGCTAATCGCGGTCCGCCAAAGAAGGGGTCATAGTTTTCAGGGGGAGGAAAGAAGTGTGTCCGTTTTTCTACTCTACTACCGTTACTACCAAAAACCTCCGTGAGGCTTCTATAGTAGTACCATTCACCATTTAAAATAAAAAAACCCACTTCGAAAACCTTCAAGCTGCCATCTACACATTTTTTTTCTTTATTTCTCGTTAGTTTGGAAAACGACCTCTAGGTAGCCCCCGCGTGCAGATCCGAGTATAGGAAAACTTATCAAATTCTAATATTTTTAGATAATGTGTTTAGTTACCAAAATATAATAGTTTTTTTTTAATTTTTTTCTATTCAATAAAGTAAGGTTAAATTTACGAAGCGTATGAAACTAAAAGATTTTCGTAGTAATGAAGTATATTAAAAATGATGACGAAATATGTTAAATATTGCTTAATTTTGTCATCATATAAAAAATTTACAAAGTCTTAGATTTAAAATTCGCCTCGAACAAATTTAAAATAGAAACTTCCAGATGAGCTTAAAACCTTTCCCAAAGCTCTAGTGTGAACGGTTTTCTAGAATACCAGGCGCGAAGTTGATATGTATCAGCATTATTGTTCAAGTTTTATGCTCATTATTTAAATATCTATTTAAGATAATTGAATAATTATTTTTACACATGAAAGAATACATGTTTCATAAAATGTACTATAAATTTGAGAGTAATATCGACTTTCAAAGTATTTAAACAATTCAGCCAAATATATTTAATTTTAGGTACTTTTTCAAGTTAAATTAATAATTAACTAAACGATGGAATCCAATTGCCTTCGAACAATTATAGTTTGAACTGTGCTAATCACGATACAAAAGATCTCGTGAGGTTATATTTAGCCATTTACGAGATAAACGGTGTTTTGTGATAGCTTGTAAGCGCATTTCATCCAAATTTAAGTACAATTATTTAAATAACCATTAGCGATATCCAAATTCGGTTCGAACGTTTTTTAGAACCAGACCTCGTGATTACAAAACCGAAGAGTTCTTAGTAATCCGAGCTATAGAACTCTAGATTAACAAGCGCAAACACGTCACGTTTTTTAAACTTTCACAATGCTTCCCCTTAAACCTCGCCCTATGTCTGGAATCATTTATATTTCCGATAATTTTCCACTGCCGGAGCCGCGAAAAGAAATATTACCCAATTTGGGATGTAAAATAAACGATACGCTAATCGAGACAAGATGGACACTATAAGACGCCAAATTGAATCTATATTTAAGCGCGGATACACTCATAGTGTCACGTGGTAAATATGACGGGCCCTTTAGTCGAGATAGCCTATAACAGCGGTTCCCAAAAGGTGTTCCGCGGAACCCTGGGGTTCCGCGAAAGGGTCACAGGGGTTCCGAGAATTCGCAGCGCGCCCATCTATGTTTGTGTCAAGAGTCTTTTAAGATAAGTAAAAAAAATGAGTTGGGGTTCCGCCAGAATTAGGTGGATAATTTAGGGTTCCATAGCAAAAACAAATTGGGAACCGCTGGCCTATAACGCCAGATGCTTCTATATAATACCCGTATACGAAAGATTTATAAAATAAGTCGCCTAAATTTGTAGCGGATCAATCTCTCCAAAACATTTCAAGAGGGCCAATTAAAAAATTAAACTGCGAATGATAACTAACTTATTTTCAACCTTCGACCCCGTTACTTCCCAAAAAGTTAATTGGTTTATTGCAAATTTCCAGTGGACTTGCACTCCATAGACCACTATTTAAGCCGAAGATTTCCGCTAAAAGATAAGCTAGTAGACTCCCCTCACTCTATTACTAAAATAATCGCGAAACCGAGATTCCAATAATTGATTGTCATTCCCAGTCTGAGTGTTACACTTATGTGTTCTATATTACTTATGGTATTACTAATAACTGATGATATTTGGGCAATGGTACATTTAACCATTGCTTATTTTAACGACAAATCATGCCCCCCCTCCCCATGAGCGTTGGTCCCGGCTGAAACGAAACGCGATAGGTTTTGAAGACACAATTAATTAATTAATATTTATTTACTCTTTATTATAAATCTAAACCAATCCGTAAAATTAAATTATGGGAGGAAACCATTTAAATGGTTTCACGAGTGACATAGATTTGTCAACTCTTCCTGTCGGCTTACAAACAGCTATAGCCACAGATCGGTTTAATAGGGTGGATGAAAATATCATTTATCCCTAAAAAATGTCCAAACTGAAAATACGTATCACGTACATTAAACTTTATTCAAAATTTATTTTATATTTTTATATTTAGTTTTATAACCTTCGTAAGTAATCGATTAATCTAATTCTTGAACTTATTGAAAAAAGAGCTCTGGTTTATTAACTCCAATCGTTGTTTTTATAAGAGTCGGTTTGATTTATTTTAATACGAGATAAAATTGCCATTATCGAATCGGTAAACACATCGTGGGAATTACCCGTAAGCGGTTTTAGGGGTTTTCCGTCGTTTAAATAAATCCTTTCTGGGTTTATTTCGCGAATAATTTCTTTAAATTGAGATTGATTTTCAAAACGACTTTTTATGGGCTGAATAGCTCTTATATCTCTGCGAGCCGTTACTGGTTCGTTAATTAAATGTTTAAGTAATAACATATTTCTCACCTGTCCAGAATTACGAAACAATAATAAATGAACGCGCAATATTCGTCGGACCTTATGTTTCATGATTTTTGCCGACATCGCGTAATATTTTAAATAAACAAGGTACTTTGCAAATATATCTATACATAAGATCAATGCAATAAAATATATATAAGAATTACAAAATATTTTATTAAATAAAAAAACGTTATCGTTAGAAAGGCCGCGGAAAAGCCGAAATTATGATATCAAATACCAATGGCGTTTATAAAAAAATTTCCCGATGCCAAAGGTTTAATCTCAGTGTTGTTTATGTATACCGTAACTACCGGACACCAATACCACGAAACAGCCGGTAATGTGAAGTTCGGTATGAGCGAGACCATTTCGTAGGAAATTCAATCAGAGTGAAAAGGAACATGTAATTCACCAAACGTATTTTCGGAAGGAAACTTGTTCCACTACTCGGGAACACACATCTAAAACGTGAATCACCTACGGATTTAGTGCCATATTCCTTCTTCTTTGGGGCGATTCCTTCGAGTAAGAAAGACGCCGGTACCCATTTCATTGAATGCTGTAAACGATAGTATAACGAGTCGGATGTAGACTTTATTAAAAATCGGCCAGATATAAAATACAATGGTAAAAAAAGTAAAATTAGTTACGATCCGGGGCCAATGGGAGTCGCGGAAATCAAATTGACGACTTTTTCATATTGGAAATTAAGCACTCAGGATCTGCTCAATTACAAAGATGATCATACGAGGCTACATGTACGTGCCAAGCAATTTTTGGCTAACGGTACCATTTCCATAAAATCAATTTGGACATTGGGAGCGGAAAAATGTCACAAAAACCAATAATATTACACAGGTGAACAATTTAGAATTAGAAGGATGGAACTGCTTGAACGAATAGTGGAAAATGTGGTATTAAAGTAAACCAAAACTAAGGCAAACAGAAAAGCGAGGGCAGTTCACTTCCTTGATTAACGACGTACCCCTCGAAAGATTAAATCTGATTTAATCGTGATTATTTTGATTGAATTCAATTTAATCACGATTTTGTTGATTAAATCACGTTTAATCATGGTTAAATTATTAAATCATGATAAGTATAAGAAAAATTATTATCTTTGAAATTTTTTCCTATATTGTTCCCCTTTCCCATTGTAATCCATAAAACCGCTTGCTCATATTAAATTTATAGATTAGAATCACTGAAATAGGGCAGAATCATTACCAGCATGAAATATTATTATCTTTCCATTTACGTAGTAATGGAAATAGTTTAGGTGAAAGAAATTACACCGTCACTGGTCCAGTTTTATCACAAAAGATGTATAAGTTCTTGATGATAATTAAATGTTACTTTAAATTCTTTAAATTCCATAACTTAATTGAAAATCTTCTGCATTTTGTTACGTCTTTTGGGAGAGTAAGAAACTGGAAATACTGTTGTCAAACTTGTCGGGCGTGGCACGGCATCGGTTAGGCTTAGTAAATTCGCACTGTTCTTAAGTACAGCTCAGCTAGGCAGGCGTTGTTTTAAATGGTTCCAATTTTTTGAATTATTTAAAAATGAAACTTATTCCGACATTCTGTGAGCGCATTAAGGTTTCTTTAAACCTCTAGGAGGTAGAAATCCGCTCTTCTCACAGAAATCTTTTAAATCAGTTAAATTAAACTACAACAGAGCGATGAGCATTCGGTCGAAACGCTGCCGGCTCTGAAATGAATAAAAGGAGCACGAATAGTGCGGCCCGCATATTTTCCAACCTTGTGTTGAGTGAGATAATTCTAGGAATAAGAGGTGAAGGTGTGGAGTAGTCCCACGCTTTCGCGGGACTGCAACAGAATACAAGGAGGGAGTGGCTTGTCGAGGGTAGAAATCGATGTAGCAGCGAAGCAGATAGACGCAACAACTGCCAATAGCCCAGACGCAACACATTCCGCTTGGGGCAGACAGATACACCCACGCACTCAAAAAGAGTCGGATAATACATTAAGATTTTTTGATCCCCTAATATGTTGCCCTTTCGTAACCTTTTCATAGTAAATTATATAGCCGTATAAATCGCGAAACACTACACCATCCAATATATAAAAAGTCTATTAAAAATGGATAATTTATAATCAGGGACTCTTTCCCGATTTTTGTTAAATATTTTCCCCCTCCCTAAAAAGGCAAAAACGCCTCGGCCACGTTCGACTCTATCGCGAAACCGTTTTAGTAGTTTATATAGCGTTGTTTTACAAATTACCAAGTTTCGAGTTACTACCCGAGTAAAGTGTATTTTTTATTTACAAGTCTAAACAAGCTCTTGTTACAAAAATTATAGATGTGTTCGTTTCGAAACTATTGCAGTTATCGGAACTTATTTCGGGTTAAACATATAATTTAAGAAATAAACACTAAATATTTTCATATATTGGATTTTATTTTCGAAAGTCACACGTTTTTAGTATTTCTATTAATAAACATTTTTATAATTTCCTACACAGTAAAAAACAAATATACATTGGGTAAGAATTAATTTGGTAAGTATGGTGAAACAGTTGCATTTATAAGCTAAATTGGTAAGCGGGGAGAGGCAGCCAGATAATTTCAGCGGGTTTATTGTAGGAGTTATTGTTCTTTAGAGGATAAAAGTGGTTCTCCACCCTATAGTGTATTCTATTTAAAATTCTAAAAATGAAACTGGAAAGTTTTCTAAAACTAATTCTGAAGAATTTTTAAAGAGGAATTGCCTACTATCATTATGTAAAGGACCCAGAAACCTTAAGTAAAGATAAAAAAAAACGTCGCTCGAGGACTTGTGGTGCCTTCGGTATTTGCCTAGCTTTTTATAATACATAATACCTTAGAATGAGCTTAATAATTTCTAAGAAGAATTAAATTAAAAAACGTATTTTCATGGGAATTTGAATGGTTTAATTATTATACCAGAATCAGTACAAGACAATGATATTTATTTTTTTAAATTATAAATTCATGATAAAGTTTTAAAATTATTACAGTGACTCTTAAGAGTTGATTTAGAGTCTTCTACTCTTCTTAGACAAAACGAAATGGACCGAAATCTTAATCTCCGTAACTAGGACTTTCTTCTCAATTTGCGAAATTAAAAATAACGAGCAACTTCATTGCATTCCACAGTTGCTATTGAATGGGGCTATGGGCCTTATAGAGAAGTAATCATTTACAACAAATTAGTTTTTGGAACTCATTTAGGGTGGAATGTCTATAGAATGCCCTTTAGAGTGGCTTTAAAAACATCTTAAGAATTGCTTACGAAATCTTATTTTAAGTCTATAGTCTATAGAATAATCATACGAGGTTTTCTAAAGAAGCTATTAATTTTTGTAGAAGCAAACAGAGACATCGTTAAGAGTAATATAATATTTTGAAATTTTCAAGTTCAATTTAAAATAAAACGCTTTGGAAAAAATAATTACTTACGTTATTAGCTACACACTGGAATATTGGATAAAATAAGTTTAAGTAACTAACTTGTTTCTTTTTTGGATCAAGATCTTGGTGAGAAATACGTCGTTTTTAACCGAACCAAGTTTAATTGGACAATTACAATTTCGTAATTAGAACGTTTCTTCTATCACCTACCAGTCAAAACATATTTTTGTTTTTCAATTTTTCTGAAAGTTTCGATACTAAATATACCCTGGAAATGTTTTCAATTCTATCTTTTGTAGTTTTTGAGATAAAGGCAATGTCAGAGTCGATTTAAAAATAAATCGGAGAGATCGAATGGCAATTAAGACCATCTTGATCAGAGGTTTAATATCAGAAAACGATAAGATGTTTAAAATCTATAGACCGATTTTCTGTCTACTGATCTTAAGGATTGTTAAATATGTTAAACAGTTTAATACAAGTTTATTCTAAAAGAAGTTTTTTCTTAGGAAATATAAGTGTTTTTTGAAATTAATAATTTCATCAGATAATGGTTGATTTCTATGCACATCCGAAATTTGGCTATACAAGGGTATATTTTATGTTATTTTGTATAAGATTTCAAAGAGTTACATATCAGTTTAATAAAATAACGTGTCCTTTTTATAATCTTATTTTAAAGAAATATTTGCGCTTCTTTTGTATTTCCACAAACTAAAGTCGTTATGAATTTCGTATATTCTAGTCCTCGAGCGTTGACTTAATTAACAAAGCCCTAAGTTGTGGTTTTAGAGGAGCATTTTCTTAGCCAGTAGCTCAAACCAAAGGCTTTTATTTTAATAAGGTTTAAAAAGAAATACAATATCTTACTTTAATAATATTTAGGTTCCATATTGGCTCTTGCCGGATTTTTATGACGATGGAGAGCTGCAAATTGAAGGCGCCATGGAAGGAATATGTCAAGCCGTTGTTAAGTGCATGAATATAACGTAAGTCGAGAAGGGACAAGTGGTAAAAAATGGAGATAAACACTAAAATCAGTTTTTCTGGAAGAAAAACATTTTCAAATAATACTTTTCGTGTTTTATATATTTAATAGTATATTTCAGCTAATTAAACCTTACAATTAAGCAAAACAACTATTCATTGGAAAGTTCTTGTTTTTGGTCTGAGAAACATAAAGAAAATACACTTTTTAAACATTTAAGTAATAACAATCAGCTACGCTAATACGCATGGCAGCAACGTGGGCTAATGTCTGCTAGGGACTTTATTCTTGGTGCTCTGGTTAGAATGCGTACAAGGATGAAGGCAATTAAATTTTAAAATTAAAAGGTCTTTAGTTTTAATAAAACATGGGTATTATTTCCTCTGACTAAGTCCACTATTTTCGCTCACCGGGTAGCGACTGTAAGCGGTGATTTACAAAATACATCTTTAATCCGTGCATCCTGACCATTTAGAAAACAAAATTATAAATTGTTCTTCCATACTATACCTAAGACACCACCTTGGGCCCAAGTCACCGAGTGACTTTTATTTGCGTAGGAAGGTGATGTCATTCAATTCATGCCACGTGAGCGAACGGCTCCTTTCACATTTAATAACAGATAAATTCATTAATTTTTTATGGAAAGGGAAAACCGAAGAGAAAGAGGGGAACAACCATTTAACCAGTGGGAAGATAAATTGCTAAGTAAACGCAGAAGGCGTCGTTCTTAGCTTATATCCAGTGCCACAAGAATACGGCTCCTCTGGTGCGAAGCAAAAGTGCAAAACACTCCGCCACTTCACTGTTTTCTTCCTGTATTCTTTTACTTTTTCGTATGGGACATCATTAATTATTAGCCAGTCCGTTATCGATTCAATGATTTTAATGTTTAAAGTTTCTTTAAAATGATGGCGCTCACGTTTTGGATTTGCGTTTTTTAAACAAATTAAATATTATATAAAAACTCGAATTGTTTGAAAACAAGAAATCGAAAATGGTATACCTTCTCTTCAATTAAAAAAAATAATTATTAGGAATAAGTCCTTCAAAAGTGATAAAAGATTGAACTTGCCCCTAAAGTGGTCAATATTTGGCATTTACAGCATCAAAAAGGAAATGTTTGTAGACACCAAGAAAATGTTAGATTTTGGACACTTTATCAGCGACAGTGAAGCCACAGGTTTAATTGGACAGTTCGTGAGAAACGTTAAGTATAAATCTAATTTTCTAACTTAAGTAGACTTGAATATATTTCACACACACTCAGCCCATTGCAGCGCAAATATTGGACTAGGAATATAAGACAAGTCTAATTGTCAATCATAACTTCCTTATTTCCTACAGTTTAAATTGTCAATCGTAACTTCCTTATTTCCTACAGTTTATTTTTTTCATTTGCACCAAGGATGTAGAACTTTATCAGTCCCCTAGGAGGGCTTTTACAATCACCGTGTCTGTCGGTGGGTGTGTGTGTCTGTCGGTGTGGGTGTCGGTCTGGGCTGCGAACGCTTTCGCATTTTCAGAGCAAAGTGTAATCACTGCGTACGCAGTTTCTTATAATTAGGTAAAAGGTTTTTCCAAAAGCGCCCTCTTTTTGTCATTGGGTGTATTATAATTTTCTTTTGCGAATTGTGATTGTACGTGTAGAATCTTCGACAATTGGGACGGACCGAGTGTTGAGGGTTACGGTAAACGTTTCAACGTCCAAATGGCACGGTATACGCCATAGTATCATTTCGCGATCGCATCGGGCGGCTTTCGATCGCGAGCCCTCCTGCATGACATTCGAGTTTTCTACCATATAACCACCGATACATGTTAAGGTTCATCGAAAATTATATGCTCAGCAGAAGAGAATATTAATAGTTTTTAAAGTCTAAATTTTTTTACGTAAGAAATTTTAAAGGTCAAATCTTGTTTTAGCGCATTCAGCAGAGATAAGAGGGTTAAAGGGTAGAACCCGTGGGTGGTCCACTTAGTTAGTTTTTGGTCTATCGGTACTTTTGAACCGTTAAGGGTCCTTTATGAATACAATTTCAAGTGATACAACGTGCTTTTTTCGGTTTGCTTACTTTACTCGTAGCTTCGTAATTTATTTTATGTGTTTTCTTATCGGCTTCAAATGTGTGATACTTTTTCATTAATGTGGTCACGTTGGTTTTATTTACTTTGAGATATGCGCTGTTGTTTAGCCTTCAGTATTCAGTTAAGGGTTTTTTGTATGCGTTATAAGCCGGGAATTGTTAACGGTAAAGTGTTTTTGGTTTTTTCTTTTACAATTTTCATTACCACGGGTATATGGATTGACATTTTCTGGATTTCTAAGTATTTGAATTACCTTGTTGTTTGATTGGGTTATTATTGTATATTTTTATTGCATATTTCTGTGAATACAATGTTTATTACGGTGGGTATTTAGATTTACTTTTTCTTGATTCCTAAGTATTTTAATTAACTTTTTGGGTTATTATTATATATTTTTCTATGGGTTATTTTTCTTGTTTGTTGATAATGGGGGGATATTTCATTTCTAAGATTTTTTATTTGCATTGATTTTTATCGGCTTCGTTCGGTGGTCGTCATAAGTCCACGCAGTTTTTAAAAGTGCTTTCACTTATAGTTTTGGTTTTCACTTTAACTTTTGTTTTTCCATATAAATTTGATTGTTTAAGACCTAAAATACAATGGGTTGGTTTTTCTCTATAAAATAGTTTCTTGCACATATATTCGTGAGCGTTCTAATAAATTTAAATTTTGTATTTTCTATTTCTCATTTTGTTGCTTTGATAATTTAATAACGTTTTGGGTCTAAAGTTCGTTTTTTGTTCTATTGATATTGGAATTTTTTTTAAAGCAATACCATTTGTAATATTTATAATTAAAATAAAGAATAATCTACTGGTTGGGATAGCACTGGGATAACATTTTTTGGAGGATGCTTTTGATGGCGAAATATCATTGAGTACCGTACCGTGTCCAGTAGTTAATACACCCAAGGGCAAATTCTTCCGAGGAGAGGTAGATTTTGGCAAGCTTCACAACTTGTTACACTCGCGATTTTCAATGAAGTCCGCGTGCTCTTTTTAAAATAAAATAAAAGTAATCCAAAATTTGAAATGAGACCAGCCTGTATTTTACGAATACATTTTTAAGGCAAACACGATTCGCACTCGTGGTTGGTTTTTTAGTTTCAAGAACTTGGACACAAGTCGATTGTTTGTTTAGTTGTCAATCTCAAGTAATATTTATCAAATTTTATTCAATGCATTTCAAAGTTTTCCGAATAAATATTTTGCTTCTGTAAAATAAAATGGACTTAATTAAAATCCAGAAAACCCTTGTTGAGCACCACCATGCTCGGAGAGCGTGTAGACTCCCAATACAGAAGATTGATACTCTTCGCAGTTTTTAAACAAGGATTGTTTAACTCGTTAACAAAAATAAACGATTTTGAGGGTTTTTATTTCGATTGATATTTCGTCTCGAGCTGCATCTTAATATTAGGTTAAACTTTACTTAATGGGAATGTGTGCTGTGTAATACGCGATGACGCCCAAAGTTAAGCTATTTCAAGGTTTGGTAAGGGCTGGTTAAGTTATTTTGGATAAGGAGAAGGTACGTATTTCCCATTCACATAAAGAAAAACTAAGCCAAAAATAATTTGAGATAAAAATAAATTTGGATTTCAGGAATCGGACATTTCACTTTTTCCAATGTCGCCAGAGGAGAAAGCATTTCGATTCGTGGATTACACCCTCCCTTTTTCGTATAGCAACTGGGTGATACTCTCGGGAAAACCTATTCATTACGAATCTCATTCTTTCGCTTTTGTTACTGTCTTCTCTTGGGAGGTAATTTTCTGAGACAAATGTTCGTTACTTAAAATAGAAATATTCTTCGTAATTGTTTTAACGGGATACATCTTAAAAGGCACTTAATTCTAACACTTCTCTATTTTAATCACAGACATGGCTACTGGTGTTTATGTGCATAAATTTAATCATTATAATTAAGATTTGTACATCAAAAGTTACAAAGAACATACTGGGTGATGTTTTCAAAGAATCCATTGAAATATCTTCTATTCTATTGTTACAAGGTAAAAAGGTTTATTGAATTTATGCTAGTATTTATAATTTGTATGAGACTTGCGGAAAAAATGATTTTTACCAAAAAAATTTAAAAATATATTTTCTTAAATGTGTCTAATTAAAGCGATTTTAAAAAAAAATCTTATTGAAATATTCAAATATTATTTTATAAATGTATTTATTTAAAATTGAGAAACAATGAAAACAATATTTTATAATCTTTATATCTGTGTTATGGGAAAATTAAAGCTTTTTAAATACATGGAAAAGGGCGGCTAAAAATACTTGGTCACTCTTGCGGTTCAAAAGCGGTCGATATAACCGTTATTCTTTATCGAAAATTTAGTAACAACATTCATTTCATTGAGATAGGGCAAATTATATTCGAGGAAATTAATTTTTCAAAAGAAAGTAACCAAATGCAAATCCATTTTCAGGTTACCAAATAACAAAGATAGATAACTCGAGCAAAGCATTCTGGAGTTTCTGGTTTATTCCTTTGTACCTCATAACGATAATTTTTAACGGAGAATTTTTGTCGAAACTAACATTACCAGATTCACCTAAGTATTTTGACAGCATTGCCGATGTGACAACAGTGCCCAGACTAAGCGTAAGAGTTGCTCGTAACACACCACCTCATTACTTACTAATGGTAAATGCTGAAAATATTATTTAATTATTTTCTCTAAAAAGACGTCAATCACAAAATGTTTAATTCAATTAAAAAATCACCAATAAGAAATGAACACAAGATAAATATGTAGTTGAATACGAAATAAACAAAAGCAATGTGTGGTTCAATAAAATATCCAGAGCAAAATAATATTAGTGGAATAAAATGCATATACAAAATAAATTGATCGGAAAAATGTACAATAGAAAAATGTTTTGTTGATCACAATATAAAACAAAATAGATTAACTATAGGCGTCTATTAATGGAATAATTTTTCTCATGCTAAAATTATTTTACTTATACCACAAGAAACCCACATATGACACATAAAAACAGAGCATTTACTTTAACTGAAATGTACTGATTCATATATCAGGACACATTAGCTTTGTGACTAACTCTTAGAGATTTATTACGAAGTAACTGACCCGCTAAGCGACATTTTAAACAATAGCCTAGATCTTTTAATTTCTATTTGTGGTTTTATTTTTAATTATAGGCTTTTTAGTAATCAATACCAAAAATCACGACTAGCAACATTGCTTTAATTATTTATTCTATTATGTCAATATGTTTTCAATAAGCAGCTAGCAGATAGATTTTTGTATGAAGCTAAAGATAACTACGTATAAAGAATTCTATTCACAGAATTGCAATATTGTAAATGCAGTACTAGGACAAAACTGAGATAAAAATAACATACGTTTAAAATGCTTTGTTTTAAAATTTAAATAAGAACCAGGTAGAGTTATGAATCATATTTGGCCAAATATTTGCATATTCCTAATAAAATGTTAGAAATCACTCAAGCAGAACTTTTAAGGATAACGTGTAGGAAAAAGGATAAAATTTAATTAAAATATTACTTTATATGATGAAGAATGGTAAACATTGTGATGGGTCAAAGGTGGCGTGCGCGATTAACCATGAAATAAATTTTATATGTGATATTAAAAAATTATATTAGTCGCCAATTTTATTAAAAATAATGCTGTTTATTTTAAATATGAAGCATTCTAGGTCTGAATTATAACAACCAAGCAAATTCTTCTTGGATCAGACATTACACTTTTGTTAATACTAACACCAACATGTTGGTACAAGATTTGGTAGTGTTTTTATCTTTTTTTAGGATAACTTTTTCTAATTTATATTTTTTAACCAATTATTTTTCTTAGAGTGCTATGATTAAATTAATTCTTAAAATTTAAGGGCCTAAATAAACTGTTTAATTAAAATTTTATTTGTTTTATTAGATTTGTAGGAGCAGTTTAGAGTGCCTGAAATCAATGGCTGACGTACCAACATTTTTAAACTGATAATTTAAAATATAGCTATTTTGAAGTTAATTCGACTTTTCCTAAAGAATGGATATTTGGGCTCCTCTAATTAATAGGGCGAGGGAGAGGTAAATGGTACACATCAAGCAACTTTCTTCTTTCTTTTCACTTTACCTAAATAACTTAATTAAAATATATTTATGTCTTTCAGGACGCCAAGGATGATATAAAAAAGTTAGCTTACCAACAAGTCTTGAACACAAAGGGCCTGTACGAAATTATGGATATAAGCTTGAGCGCGGAATTCGACGAACTGTTGAAGGGAACCAGAGTTTTCATTGCTGAGATTAGAACCATCCTATTGGTTATATCGGACATTAGCGACTGTTCTTCTAAGCGGCGTAGAAATATTTTTTTTCACGTCTCGAAAGAACCATTTATGACGTATTCGGCGGCATTTTTAATAAGGAAAGGCTACAAATCTCCGATGGCTCAAAAAATGCAAGACGTGTAAGATCATAAAGCTTTTGCATCCATTAAGGAAATGACCAGACCTGTTAAAGCAGGTTTATTCTCCGTTTAGCAAGCAACAGTTCACTTTCATAGTTAAATGTATAGACACCAACTTGTTTTTACTCGTTCGCATTTATATTCCCAGTGTTAAAATGTTTTAACAAGAATATGATTTTATAACACATAATTAATTATGATTTTTGGCACATATCTGATATCTCCATTTAGGGTGTACATTTCCATAGCAAGCATAAACTTCTCACACTTACATAAAAGAAACACGAAATAAGAGAACTAATAAAGACTGGGTTTTCTTTGAGTAACGAAGTGACCGACTGATAATTTAAAAATTATAATATTATTATTAATATAAAACATAATATACCGTTTAATAAAAATTTAATAAATTTAAATAAATACATATTTCATTCACAGAAATAAAAAATAAAACAAAATGATCCTTTAATAGGCGAAGGTCTTCAATTTTCTTAATCGCCAGTTAGAAAGTCAATGGTGACGGTTTTTTAGTGTGTCAGCCCCTACGTTTTACAAACAGGATATATACAGTCTCCTCTTGCTGTAACATTGGAGTTGTTTCTAGGTTAAGCAACGGTGTTTGAAGAAACACTATGGTGCTAGAAGACATTCAGAATTATTTAGAGATCGGTGACGGTTAATCATTATCCATGATTAAATTGATTTTTCGGGGGAAAAATGTAAACAAAGAAATTTACCGGTTAATATTTCGGAAATTTGATTAAAAAGCATGTATTATTCGTAAAATTTTAGCTTTTTATCGAAAAAAACGTCGTTTTTCCGATTAATTTTACAGAAATATAAATTACTTGATCAACACGTTCTACGAATAATTTTTCTGTGCTTTATCTATTGAATAGAGTGTTAGCAGTTGATGCGTTTTTAAAAGTTAGGGACGTCACAGCCGTAGCTTCCGTAGTGGTTGTCATGAAAACTCGCGTTTTTTCTCAATAGACGTTTAACATTGGTGACGTCGCAGGGTTTCAAGCTGCTGGCACTCTATAAAAGTGTCCTAAATCTTGGAAAATAGCAGTGGTATTTTAAAGCCTGTTCTTCGATAAATTAATCAATTTTATTAAATAAAGTGACGTTTTTGATTAATCTACATAGTTAACAATTGTCCGTGGCTAAATTAAAAAATAATTTCTTACTAAAATTAAAAATATTAAGTTTTTATTTAAATTGAAATTTTAAATACAACGGGAGTAATAAGCCTATTTTTTAATAATTAAATTGTTATTTAACAGATCTAAACGTTATACTGTTATTAGTAATAAAACGATCTGCTAGTACATGGTAGCAAATATCATTATTCGCCATGGAAGTGAGAGAAAATATTTATTATAGATTTTAATGTATTACAAACGTATTTAAACGTTTTTATTTTAGTGATCTACCAAAATGCTTCTATAAGACCTCCCTCTCTTTTTAAGAGAAAAGGAATTCCATTAAAAATGCTATTGATAATGGTTCGCATTATTAGATATGTTCACTAGCAAAAATAACTATTCCATCACCTTCCTTTTTAAAAAGCGATAAGAAAAAAATTCGTTCATTTTTACAATATTTTATTCAATAATTTAAAATAATATTGATAGAAATCTAAAATTTGGGAAATAGTAAATAATTATTGATAATCTCTAATGGTACGTTCCTTTTCTCAAGGTGTATTTTTAATTGAACCACACTTGAAATCTAAGTTAATTATGGCCTTATAGCACATTTGTTTATTTATCCCAATAGAACCTCAAGATACAACGAGGCGGGACTATTTTTATTTGACGTAAAGAAGAAAATCATGGAAGACGGTGCTTGCATAGATTTATTTACAGATCCGATATCGGACGATGTGTTTCCCATTTCGTACCAAAATATTTTTCCGGCCCGGTTGTTTCTTCTAACGGGATCCGTTCTCTCAATCGTTTGTTTGTCTGTGGAAATCATATTTTCGAAATCCTCTATCAAGCCACTGAAAAAAGGGAACCTTAAAAGGAAGGTTCGAATCAGAAGAAATCGCAGACTTGCAATGATCAATAGCATCATTTACAACACAAAATAAAGAATATTATCTGTAAGGAAAGCTTAAATAATAAGATTGTTTCCTTTTAAGAAAATGTCTTAAAAATGAAGAAGTAAAAACGTTTTTGAAAAAGGTGTATGAAAACTAAACTTTAATTTACTTTATAAAAGTATAAATAACTAAATGGGATTGTCTTTATCTATATGTATGTTTGAAAATGTTTCTATTTAAACACTTTTCAAATAGTTTACATTAAACGAAATAAAATATAAAATGAAATGAAATGGATTTTGTGTACAAATAAATAATTAAAATCTTATAATATCGCTCACAGACTATTATTATTGACAAACAATTGACAAAAACTGATAATAATCATAAGAAGAAGAATGATTCGAACACGTAGTGCGAATTTTTTTATTTTTTGATAAAAATAAACGGTTACAGAATACATTTTTACATTTAGCTAGTAGATATTTACCTCACTCAGGTGAAGCATAATTTAGCAATATTAAGCTAAATGTCGTCATTGCTGATAAGATAAAAAATTACAAGAGCAAATTCTTAAAGCGGCCCAATGAGAATTTTTACTGAGAAATCAAACAATATTATTCCAAATCATTTGAAATTGTTATTTATTTAAAAGCTCATTTAAAAAAACGTGTATTATGGAAAACTGTTCAAAATTTATGACGACTCGCGTAAGCATTCAAGCAAAAACACGGCCCGTCGTACCTTTTAAAGAATATTGTTTATAATGCGGAATGATACCTAAGTCAATACCACTTAAGCGTAAAACCTAACTATTAATCAAATAAAAATGTATTTCGTCTTTAACTCAATAGATGCTTCAATAAATCATCCTCCAAGGAAATGCTTATATAGTGCTTGTTAAAACAATGGAACATTTTCACCTTTTTGGCAGCAACAAGCGTTCCCTTTAAACCAGGTAGCTTTTTTTGATACATTAATTCTTGGCGAAAACACGACGTTCTGTTTACAGGTGAAAAGTTTAAATTATTTCTACAAGCTTTTTACAAACAAAACAATACCTGGCGGGTCCTAGCTCTCGGAAATATTACTTCTTGGTGATTTCCTTTGAGGATGATTTATTTAAGCGCATATTAAAACTCGATTGATTATAAATTGGGTTTTAAAAGAGTGGTAATAAAATATGATCTTACAAAAGTGTTTTTCTCACCCTTTAATTTAAAATGTAAATATTTGATAGTGTGTGTCAAACACCACATGGTAAAAGTTAATTTTAAATAAGACATTATTTAAAAATCCTTGCGTGTTTCAAATAAAAATAATAAGGCTTTACACATCGATAAAAATCCAAAACGAGAATTGCTTTTTTTTCGAAATAGACAATTTTTGAAAATTTAATAAACGACGACTTGGATATTATTTCAATATCCTTTGTTTGAGTTATAAATAAAAAAGTTAGATATTTTCTCCAGGTACTTCGTATTTTTACAAAGAAAGCGAGTTTAATGTTATATTTACCATTTTGACCATTAGGTACAGCTTGCACGCCAATTTAAAAAAAAAAACATTAGTCCGAGTTACGGTCTAAAGGTTTCCAAATTGCCTGGGCCCCGGAACTTTTTTGTTAATGTTCTTACTAACGAAAGATAAATATTAGCTACTAGCTCTGAGTCATTTTAGCTAACGGCATTCACATTTTTTTTCTTACAAATCGACAACCGCAAAGTAATTTTTCTAAACATTTCGAATAATAATCTTAAAATTACCAATTATTTTTTGTAAAATAATTTAAGCTAGGGTCACAGAACCAATAAAATCTTAAAACTAAAAAGACCAAATTACATGTGGCAATACTGTTTCCGTCACGCTTGTTTTATCTCAGACTCCATTAATTTGTTTTTTTCCAAGCCTCAAAATTTGAAAGAATCATGTAGGGTCAATGGAGGTAAGTGTGATCAAAATATATTTTTTTTTGAGCTTACTTGAAATTACTCCCAAACAAAAAAAAACAACCTCTTAAGAATTGGTACCATTAATATGACCACTTTCTCCTACACAACTACGCAATAAAATTTAATATCAAATAAATAGTTATTTAAATATTAATTATTTAATTTAACTCTGTTACTAATCACACTTACCCCCAAAATGCGGAAAAGTGTGATATGGGGTGGGGTAATTCTGATCACGTGAAATTCTTGACCAATCGCAATGAAACATACATAGGTTAAATATCATGTCACAATAAAGCTTATTTTTTATCGTAGCTCTAAAATAATATCTTTTTAATCAAATGTACCCAAATGCTTAAAAACGATACAGGGCCAATAACTCAAAATTTGTTTATGCTAGGAATTTGAAATTTTCACTTGACCACGGAAATTTCCATGACCTTGAACCATGTCTTCAAGGTCATTTAAAATTTATCTTGAAAACCATTATAGATAAAAACTCGGTTTCTATTAAAAAAGTGTTCCCCGTCACATTTGAGGTCTTAATAGCTTTGATACCACCTAATTTGACCAATAACCAGTCTAGGGAAAATAAATAAAAACAGGAAGGTCGTTATGAAAATAATGTACAAGTGACCAGATTGAAGGGCTTTTAACTCGAAAAGTACTCAAACTAGAATATTAAAATTTGCTAGACATAGAATGTCTTTAGAATTAGAAAACTAGGATGACATTCGAAGTTTATCTCGAGAGTCAATGGATTTAGAGAAATGGTTCCAAATTGAAAGGTTGCTCTTGAAGGTTACAAAAGTTCTGACGTTGCAGCACAAAGCAAGCGTCCTTCCTAGGATATATATGAACGTTGAGTTAATTGATATTGCTCAAATGATTCAAAGAAATGAGTTTAGAAAAGTAACGACTGGATTAAATTCAGCGTTTCTAGTAAATGTCGATCATGGTAAACATCGAATACCATTTATTGAAAACACAGTACAGGGTATTTCGTCCAAATCTATATCATTGAGCAACATTTTGTATGCACGGCTGGTTTTGTTAAGGATATAGGGGCAAATATTTCGATCTACGATTCCTTAAAATACAGCACTGTGGAAAGAAGAACATTGAGATTGCCTCAATTGGTATCGCTAATAAGCGCGCAATTCGATAATACAAATGTCATTAACTAAAACATAAAATGTATAAAGGATTTGGAACAGCAAGAGTTGGATTGCGGTGCGCATGGCATCGCAAACGCTTGCATGCATTCGGAAACTGGATGTTTAGTCTATAAGTTACCTGACAACTATGAGCAAGCATGTACACGATTGCATCGAAATATGTCATTTCAATCCCTTAAAAATTCAAAAACAAAATCCAATTTATTTAAAATTCTACCATGAGAGCACGCATAGTTTGGATTACTGCGTATGCAGGACAATAATTCACTGCGACATATGCTCAGAACGGTAACATCAAAGTTGTGTAAGCAGGAAGAAAAAGCAAGCGAATCTGGGCTACAAATGGTTTTGCGAGTTTGTAGGTGAGAGAGGTGCGGTTGAAGTAAATTTACTAGACTAACAAATTCCAAATAGAATTATAGTCTATCGTTTCTAGACTGGAAAACAAAGTGTAAAACTGCCACAAATTTCCGAAATTTTCGTTAAAAAATTAAGATTTTCCATGCTAATTTCTACTTCTAAATAGGAGCCTACCCTAAGAAAACTCGAGCCCCAAATCAAATATTTTTCACGGTAAGTAGAAATAAAACTGGTAGAGACGTTAAGCAGCCAAAGCATTGCCTTCCGCTAGTCCATTCACGAAATGAATATCCACTAGTTCTTACGAAGTAAACTCCATTGTTGCAGTTTGAAAGTGATGAGAAATCGCGGTCCATCACGACTTTAAATACTGTTTTAAGTTTACTTAATTACGTTGGTTACCTCGTATTGTTTACAAAGTCGATATTTACCTATCACACATTTCCCTGCTGCTTGGTTTTGCGCTTGTTGCAGCCCACTTCCAGGGGCTAGTAGGCCACACCTGGAAGCTCTATAGCTGGCGCTCTTTAAACTCATCGTAGGAAAATGAGAAAAAACAGGCATACTTACCAACTCATCCCGTAAAACTCCTTAAAATTTGTTTCAAAACCTTTTCAAAGACCCTGTATAAAATATTAATATATATGGTTTTTTCATAAGTAACCTAGTATTTATAGATATATCACACAGTTTTTAAAATAGTTTTATTAACACCTTTGATGAAGTCGGCGATAAGAGGTGCAATTTGATATTTTTTAAGACATAAATATAATGATATTACTATGCCAATAATTCGGTAGTATAGCGTACTCTAGAGAATTTATTTGTACGATACCATGGACAATATATTTATATTTGTACTGGTACACCCAAACGTTGCGAGAAATTCTAAATTGGTCTGAAAAACGTCTTATGAAATTCTAATTGTTTATAGTACCATCCAAATTAATATTTTTGTTCGTCACGTACCCTAATGTACACAATAGTTAAAAAAGGGTTAAAATCGGTGGTATAAAAACAGGCTCAAATAGTGCAAGCCGCGCGGCCAAGGCTATTTTGTTTTTCTTAAATTTTGAGGCCCGATAATCGGTCTACAATAGTCGTAACTCTTCAACGTATTATTTTGGCCTTAAAAACCTTACGCCCGAAAATTGGGCCTAAATAGTAACTACCGCGCGGTCAAGTCTATTTTGGCTCGGAAAAAGTTGAGGCCCGAAAATCGGGTGAAATTAGCGTTGATTTTAATGAGTAATTTAGTCTAGCCCGCAAATTCACCAATTCCTACAACGGATTACAATAGCCTCACTCTCATGGGCCATTTCCTTCCAAAAAAGTCTGAGGCTAATTTCGTCTGAAAATCGGGCTAAAATGAACACTTCGTACTTTTAAGGTGTGATCATTAAACCTTTGCCGGGAAATAAAGTCGAAGATAAGAGGAAAGCAACAGCACGTCTACACAGCGGGTTGACCGGGAACAAACTGTCGTCTCAGAGATAACAGATAAACTTTACGTTAAGTAGAGACACTGCTCAACAACACCAAATTCGACTGAAATTTCCCTTAAGTGTTCCTACGTCACACTTTCAAGAGCTTGTAAAATTTGTATATTAGAGATTCACACGATCAGAGATTATATCTTAGCGATTGAGACCAAAAACAAATACGCGTTTTCATTATAATATGCATACCCCTATCGTGAATTTTTGTTACTACGAAATTTACGTGTACTTAATATATATTCCGCTGGGCTTTAAATCTTATTCTTACCATGCGCGATTAGAAAGGATTGAAAATGATAATATACTACTAGATATAACTTTTATTAACAATAAATTAATATTTCCCTTAACGTAAAACCGTAAAACGATATATCTTAGAAAATATTTTCAGAAAAATAAAAACATTTCAAGAAACATACAAACTATTTTTTTTTTATAAATTAGATTATAATCGAACATTGAATTGTATAAGTCGCTAGATCCGAATCCATGACATCCTCCTACAGTTTCTTTCAGTCTCCGTTGAGTTACAAAAGAAGTGTATTAGATTATGTTGACATTTACTTCAGGTAGGAGGTTAGTAGAAATTACTTCACATTCTATTGCCAATGGATAGTGTAACGATTTAAACCATAATTGGTTGAAAATTCGTAAAATTTCCGTGCATTTTTGGTTTAAATTCAAATTAATTTAGTATAAAACCAACCATATTATTATTTAAAAATCCGCGGGTAAAACTAGAAAAACGCAAACCTAGCGCCTTTTGTTTTACAAAATATTTAATAGTCCAAGGCCCCAAGAAAAGTCAACTTAAAATTATGTTCCCATAATTCTTTGTTATGATAAAAAAGCTCAGGACGATTATATAATCTGTTGAACAATTATTATTATCATTAATAAGTTTGGAAGACTGGCCTAAGATAACTAACGGACGGCTGCGGGGTTCGATCAAGGGCTATTTGGATAGTTTGAGAACTGATAGTTTTAAAGTAATTAAGGTCTCTAAGTTTTGTAGATAATTACGCTCGTAATAATTTTCGACGAAGAAAAGAGATTAGTAGTCCTAGATTCAAAAATTACCAAAAGAGATTTGGCTCGGTAGCTGTAAGTAGTCCCGTCGTTGCTACGCCCACGTCCACAGAATCTCAGTCCCCTCTTTTTACGACGGGTGTACAATTTCCTACCCCTCAGCCGAGTAGTAGCTACCCATGTTATAATCAAAGTTTTCCTATAAATTCAACTAGTTTTTACCAAGGCCCGTTAGCAACACTGGTCATGTTCGATTAAATACCCTTAATATTCAAACTAACCAAATAAATTCTGCAGTAGCTCCTTTAGTGACAAATGTAAATAAATCATTGCCACAATTTGTTCACCAGATGAACCCTCTACCTCGTTATGATCAAACTAAACCGTCCCATCTTAGAAATGTTGTTACCCCCAGAAGTCATACTTCTGAAGTAATAAAATAAAAAATTTCATTTACTTATGATATCATGTTTTTCTGTTTTTTTTTATCTACAATAAGTTTTTTTTGTGTTATAATTTTTGTTAATCCCCTTTTATTAAAAACTAAATTAAAAAATTGTTTCCCTTTTTTACAAATAATAAAACAAAATGAAACTCCGTTCGCTTTTAATTTTTTGTTTTAAATCCCGCCAGTTACTTAAATAATTTGCTCATTTGGCGCTGCTGTACTTGAGAATCTCCGGGAGAGGGGTGTGTATTAATAATTACCTCTGCTCATTTGATATGCGGGTATTCCGTATAGCTAGCCAAATAATTAAGAACATGTGTGTTTAAATTAGTTAATTCAAAAGAAAATAGATAAAAAAATCTAAAATTATTTCGTCTTTTCAAAAAAAGTGATAGAACATTATTTGTTTATAGAGGGGGTTTCAAAAGGTTATGCAAAAATGTTAAGGAGTTGTACGTGGTGAGTTGATAAGTATGCGTGTTTTTTTCCCCATTTTAATACGATGAGTTAAAAAAGCGTCAGAGACCTTCAAAGTGTGGCCTACTAGCCCCGGAAGTAGGCTGCAACGAGCGCAAAACCAAGCCTCTGAATAATCCCACACCCGACGTCCCAAAGCTCGACCACCAACAGGACCAAAGGGAGCACCTGACGCCGCAGATCGAGATTAAGCTACTGTATCCAGAGGCAGATAAGATTCAAACAAATCCCGATCCACCTCGCTCAGTTAAGGATTGACGCTCAGACGCTGTCTACGGAGCTCTCTATTTTAGAGACCCTTCACAACCCGCCCACCTCTTACCCTTCGTAATTTATCCGCAGACAAATAACTCCTCCCGCAAATTTGAGATGCAAAGATATCCTCAGAACGATGATCCGATAATAGAATCTGACCAGCGATAATTAACCCAAATCAACAGCCAAAAGATAAAACCCTAGGTCCCGAATACAGTTATAACTTAAATTAAAAAAATAAACAATGAGCTAATTTAAACAGAGAAAATTTTGATTTAACAAATGCCAAATACAAAGCTCCGGAAAAACACAAGAGAAAAACCATACTTACCAGCACAAAGATATATCGGCGGGGCCTTCAAAAAAAGGATTCTGATTGCAGGGGTTTTATTCAGTTAAAAAATACTAGGTTTATTAACATTTGCACAGGCTTTATTATTTCCAGAGATTCATTTTAATTCACTCAAAATAAGCGATCACATAGTCTTTCGTTGTAAGCGTCTGACGTCTATTATCCTTATACGTATGAATCGTCTTGCATATCAGTTCTTGTTCCCGCCAAAAACAGGAACCTGGACAAAGTTCGACCTTCAAATAACTAACCCCGGTTTTCCACATTAGCCAAGGCATGCACACCTTTACAATACCAAAGATCTCAAATGAGACACCTACTTTATCACGAAGAAATACATTTATTCAAATGTAGGAATTAAAATGTTTTTAACGTGTCCGAAATGAAATTATGTTTCAGTTATAAAGATTTAAAATTTTCTAATTTTATGCTGAATATCAGTTCCAAATAAGTCAACCTCAGTCCAAAGACCAGACATAAAAATATTTTAATTTGTACATGATTAAGACTTATTTAGCTGTATGAAAGAAAACTTAAGAATGGACTCGTTTTAGTTTGTTAAGCTTAAATATTTCTGTAAGACTTGATAGAGTCCTGTTTTTTGGTCTTATCCAATAATGGGGAATTGTGTTAGACACACTTTCGGTGATTTGTTTAAAATTCCAATTAGTGATTTGTGGGATACTTCATTTTGATTTTGTTTTTGTTAGTTGAAGGTTACTTATTTTCGACTCTGTTTTTTGAGTTGTACAAATACTTGAACAGTTTTTGATAAAAACTTTGCTTGGGCAATTTACAATTACTAATAAGAAAATTTATTTTCAAGTCTTGAATAACTTGGCTTACTAGAACTCACTTATTGTTAATGGTTCGAGGGAAATCATCTTCACTTAGCTACTTTACCGAAATTAAAGCTCCAATTTTAAATCTTAAAAAAGCCACTTCAAAGCTAACTCAATTTCAAATTCTTTTCGGAGTAAATGGAGTCTTATAATTGACTAAAATTTACCCAAAATGACATTTACAAATTCACAAATTTAAAACTATATATGATTTTTTTCTACCTCTATTTCGAAATTACTTTTCGGGTAGCTTAATTTGGCAAATTTTGGCCTGAAACAGGGGGTATCAACTGTTTTTCTCATATGATTTTCTAACCGATTTTATTATTCTTCGGAGCTGATTTATATTTTAAAAGAGTTGTAATTATTCCATTCGTCATTGGCCAAAGAAGTTTTCTACAATTCACAACAGTTTCTATGTTATGAATGCGAAATATTTAAACGTCTTACCAAGCCATTTCAATATTAAATGATCAGGGCCGGATTAAGGGGGGGGGGGGGGGCAAGGGGGGCACTGGCCCCCGGGCGCAAGGCTTCCAGGGGCGCACTGAGCTAGATACTTTGGTTTACACTTTATAAAATTCGCAAGAGATTTACTAAATTACTTCTGTTCGTTTAGTAATTTGAGTATGTTAGAAACCATTTTTAATACTTTATTTGGTTTTTAGTATTTCATTTTAGTAATGAGCGTGATCGTGTATTTTGCTATTAGCTTTCTGTTCACTTCTTATAGTGTGCGTAAACCTATTACCGTTTATCTGGCGCTGGCAACATTTTAACGGTTCTATTGCGGGTCTATATACTTCTTGGAATCGAAGGAGTATAAAGATCCGCAAAAAGACCGTTATCTGCTAGTCATTTTTCCGCGGTTTTAGTCGTTCTACGAACGTTTTATGCTCAAAATGAGTGAACAAAATAAGAGACCTAGCGGTGCACAAAATCGGAAAAGGCTTATAGAGAAAACAAGGCGACAAAAAGAGTTTTTGGATAAGGTACCAAAACTTGACACCTTCTTCATTAGTAAACCAAAAATCAGTGAACCGGTCGATCAAGGAAAAAACTGTGAAAATGCACAACTTTTTCCTAGCAAAGCCAAAGAATATGAAGGGGTTGCAGTGGATGTGGAAATATTTCAGGTAAGATCAGAGTTAATTACCCTGGGCGGATACCCTGGGAAAACGGCGTATTTTGTAATTTTATCAACCATTTTATAGGCGTAAAGGCATTTTAATTAATTCAGAGCCGTTATGATTCCTGAAATGTGAACTAAAATACGGGCCTCGGGTTTCAGAGACCCAGAACCGTCGCATAAATAATAGAATATCCTAAGCGCCTATTTTAGATTGTATGTTAAATTCTTGATGCAGTGGGTAATACGACTATTAAATAAACGTTTTTAGACGACATAATAGCGATAACTTCAGAACATTGGGGAGTTTGGTGTAATTGTTATTTTGCAGAGCCCTAATAACTAACATTTTATATTGAGGTTTAAAGTTTTCTGTCATAATTTTCAATACTTCTGTGGCCTGATAATTTAGGTTTCTGTATGATGTATAAGATTTTCACAGATCTTAACACATAACTTTTTTTTTAATTTACGTACTTGGCGGCCGATATATAATAAATTAAAAAAACATT
The DNA here is from genome assembly GCF_980474605.1 of Leiobunum rupestre. Taxonomy (NCBI): domain Eukaryota; kingdom Metazoa; phylum Arthropoda; class Arachnida; order Opiliones; family Sclerosomatidae; genus Leiobunum; species Leiobunum rupestre. The sequence continues at coordinate 25,585,183 of NC_143385.1, read as the reverse complement.
TAACCGGATTTGTCCTAAATTAAAGAATTCCCATGAAGCTTCTGAAGAGCCACAGCTACCCCATAAAGTTCACCCTAGTTGTTTGGACAATCTATCGGGTTCAACAACAAGAAAAATCAATTGCACCATATCTCAGCTACCAGAACTTCCAGAAGACTTACAACAAAGCCAAGTTAGTCAACAATGCAATATGCTTAATTGTAATGTTACTGAAAACAGACTTGGAAATGATCCTGCTCTATGGAAAATAAACGTGGAAACTCGAAACTTGCTTTTGGCCAGTCCATTACATCAAAATATAGATCTTATTCAGTTTGAGAAAACCGAACGCGTATTTGGTAACAAAATCAAACTTTTATCGAAAGATGTTTTTACAAGAAATCTGGTCAACGGCGAAAATATTAAAAGGGAATGGCTGATATACTCTAAATCTACGAATGCTTTATACTGCTTTACGTGTCTGTTATTCGCGACAGATTCCAATCCAAATTGTACAAAATCTGCTTTTGTCAAAGATGTATTTATTAATTGGAAGAAGCAGTATGAGAAAATTACGTCGCACGAAAAGAGTGCTGGTCATTTAACTTGTCAAAGCCAATTAATTCTACGCTGTAGCGTAAAATGTAACACCGCAATTAATATGCATTTGAAAAAACAATATGAAACAGAAATAGATTATTGGAGGAATGTCTTACGAAGAGTGGTCGCGACTATTAAGTTTTTAGCCACTAGAGGCTTAGCCAAACGAGGAGAAAATGAAACTTTTCGATCCAAATCCAATGGAAATTATCTGGGCATATTAAAACTGATTTCAGAGTTTGACCCCTTTTTAGCCAAACATATATCTGATAGGGGAAATTTGGGTCGTGGACATGTTTCTTATTTGTCTTCTACCATTTGCGATGAGTTGATTGAAATTATGGCCAACAAAGTACAAGAAATAATCTTAAATGAAATTAAGGCCGCGAAATATTTTTCGATAAGTGTTGACTCTTCCCCAGACATCCAAAATTGATCAATTAACATTGATATTTCGCTATGTTCTTCCCAATGGTGACCCAGTAGAAAGATTCTTCAAATTTCTGTCTTCAGTTGGACACAAAAGCGCTGAGATGCGGGACGCGATCGTTTTAGATTTAGTAGCTCATGGAATCGATATAAAAAACTGCAGGGGCCAATCATATGATAATGCCTCAAATATGTCAGGTGCATATGCCGGACTTCAAGCATTGATTCGAGAAGCAGCTTCATTTGCCGCCTACGTTCCATGCGCTGCACATTCTCTGAATTTGGTTGGTACATTCGCCGCTGACTGTACAACCATATCTATCGATTTTTTCACCTTTCTTCAAGCCATTTACGTTTTTTTCCCGGCTCAACTCACCGCTGGGAAGTACTATCTAGTCATTTAAAAAACAATTACGAAGCCAAAACCAAAATCACTTTCAAGTACAAGGTGGTCAGCCAGGGAAGACGCTTGTAATTCTCTGCATTGTGGATACGCTGAAATTAAAGAAGCGTTACTTGAAATGTCTAACGACACAAAGAAGAAAGCAAGCACACGCCACGAAGCTAAATCTCTCTTAGACAAAATGTGTACTTTGGAAATAGCTTTTATGGTCGTATTTTGGACTCCAGTGTTAAATCGTATTAATTCAACTAGCAAGATTCTTCAAGGAGAGCAAATAGAATTATCAACTGTTACCTGTTTATATAACTCTTTGGTAGTGTACGTAAGTTCACTGCGGGATGAGTTTGAACGCTTTCAAATCGAAGCCGAGATTTTGTGTGGAAAAAAAGAATACAAATGGAAATTATGTAGGAAGAAAACTCGAAAAAGAGCAGTTGATGAAGGTCTAGCGCAAGAGGTTGTATTGACTGGGAAAGAAAAAATGAAGTACCAGACATTTCTAGTCATAATTGATACGTTACGCGGTGAACTTTCTCGAAGATCACAGGCCTATGATTTGCTACAAAATCGTTTCAACGTATTGATTGAATTACCCAAGCTTACTTACAACGAAATCGAAGACGGTTCTAAAATTCTTAGGGAGTATTATTCTGATGACATTGAGCCAAATATTTTTCACGAGTTGCTACAGTTAAAGGGATTACTTCCAGCTTTCGGCTTGAAGTTAGAAAATCTATCAGCTAGGAAAATTTTAAACATTTTATTAGAAAAGAAATTGAGTAATTCATTTCCCATTATCGAAATAGCTTTAAGGATTTTCATATGCCTACCCTGCTCTAACTGTTCGGGCGAAAGATCCTTCTCAACTCTAAAGAGAGTGAAAATTTACTTACGTTCTACCATCCACCAAAAAGACTTAATTCCTTAACTATACTCTCTATAGAGTCAGATATTCTAAATAGCATTAGCTGGGATGAAACAATTAATACATTTTCTGAAAATAAAGCGCGAAAACGTAATTTGTAATAATTACTTCCAAAAAATATAAATCATTATTAAATTATGGTGCTTTTGTTGTATAGTGAGCAATAAAAAGTAAAAGTTTGAACCATATATTGTTGTTTGTTTACAATTTTTAGTTGAATAATTTTTTACTCTACCCCTACAACCTTTAAGAAACGAAAGTCTTAAGTCTCCGGAATGACTCCCTTGGTTTTAGGGGCGCAAATTATCTTGGGCCCCCGGGCGAAAAATGGCTTAATCCGGCCCTGTAAATGATGAAAATTTGTTGCCATCAGGACCGGCTTTATGGCAAGGCCAGCGAGGTGATTGCCTTGGGGTTCTCGCTTAGGGGAGCTCTCAGGGGGGCCCACAAAAACGATTTCCGCGCTTAAGAATAGTCTTTAGCCAATAAGCGAGCTTAAAAGTATTTCAATATAGAAGATTTACATGCAAATTAGCGCCACGCGGTATATTAAAAATTTTACCTTCCCTGCATTGGTCCTACTCTCATTAACACTGTTTTATCATACAATTCCATAGAGTAAAGAGTGTCTTACTTGTATCTGTAACTGTGCTCGAAATGGATCAGTACGCCGTTCCGTTTTGTAAAAGTTTTTCTTCAAATCGTTCTGAAAAATCCGCCACCACTGTTCAAGGCATAACTCTTTAATCATTAGTGTTGAAATGGCAGGTTCCGAATTTGCGAGTAATAAGGGTTTTTCAAAATATCGAAAAATTTTAGCAAAAAATACATTAGCTCTTACCATAAAGGATTGAAATGAATTTCAAACATGAATCAAAGGATTGAAATTTGGGAAACAGGGTACCCAGATATTAGGCATGCGCTGCCTCTCGCACCGTTAGGGAAGAAAAGAAAAATGATTCCTGAATCGATATGTGTTATCTATGCCCAACATGCCAGAAGTAGAGTTTTACCGATATAAATAATAATTATACAAATATTCGTAGAAATCTAAACCTAAGTAAAGGTTCAATTCCGTGATAAATCTAAAAAGTTTGAAAATTTCAGATGATCCGGTAATGATTTCCAGTCCTTCACAGATTAAGGCACAAACGGAATCTTTCGGACCAGCGTTCTCATGAAAGGAAGGATACCAAATCTTCCACAACGAGATCGCCACGACTGACGCTCACAAGACGAAACATTAGCACTCATTACAAAGAGCACTCCAGTCGATGTTTGGATAACCTATTTTACCTCCACGAAACGCTCAACCATCCGACGCGAAGTGAGAGTCAGCCGGCGGACATTCTCAAGAGCCCTGGTTATGCTGATGCCCCAAGAGAAGCCGAGTGATATCTTTAAACCATTTCCAGTTTAAGTGAATCCGCCGCCGTGTGTGGGAACCACACACGAGAACAGTATTCTAGTATCGACAAAGGTTTTGACGACCGAGGACTTATTTAGAAAAGAGCTACCATCGAGATTCCGATGTCGGAAGCCGAGCACTCGTTGACCTGGAAAAATATTTTTGTAATGTAGACTAGAAACGTTTCGCTGGGCGTATACGAACCTTGTCCCTTGTGAAGTCTCTCTACATACATATATATATATACACAATATATACAAATATTAACCTTCACAAGGCACATGACTGTGATGGTATTCAGCCTTAAGTGAGCTTCGGTGCTGACAGTTCCTATTATGGAACTTATATCGTGTTCTCTAACCACTACCATTCTAGCACTTGTTTGGAAGCACGCAAACGTTACGCCAATTCCAAAAGGTGGGCTGCCTAATAACCAGGAAGAATATCGCTAAATGTCACTTAAACACCCGAGTACGTAGTTGCTTCTAACCTCACCTTCTACCTTGAGCTGTACCACGATATCACTCCTAAGCAGTACGTATTCCTCTGCGGCTATAGCACTGACACTTGACTCGTTGTGAGTGTCGATGCATGGTCCTCTGGTTTGGATATTACTCGTCAGGCGGATGTAATATTACGGATGTTACATTCATTGACTTCAGAAAGGCTTTTAGCACCGTCTATCACCAGCTCTTCCTTGCTATGCTCTGCACGTACGGTGTGCATGGAAGGGAGTTAATCCACTTTGTCTTGGGTAGCCTTCTACTTGGAGGGTTGAATATTTCTGGTGATGTTACCTCAAGCAGCGTTCAACTGGTTTCCAATCTCATTTGTCTCCTATGGTTCTGTTCTTAGCTTATTACTGTTCAAGTTCTAGATCAAAGACGTTGGTGATGTAGCTATCTCTTGGTTGTCAATTTATGCCGATGTGTCGCTCTCGTGTGCCATTTTTCAGCTAAGTAACACCTCAGCCTAGAATCGGACGTAGCTAAAACTGTTATCAGATTTTGCACTAGTGGAACTTGACATTAGGCATTAGCTGCGTCGTTCAATTAAAGATGTAAACAAAATGCGGCATTTGTAGTGCAGCAAGGATTTGGTTTTCGATAAACCATTCAATTTAGCTTTGCCATCTGCTCCCTGTGTCCCCATTTGTCTACGCCACTGTGATGCATAAGTTAAAAGTGGGTATCAAGCCCTCTTACAAATCCTTTATAGTGATCTCCTTCTCATCTTTTCATTAAAGTGTCCAGTTTAAGCTGCGAATTTGTTTAACAGATGTTCAAATATTTTGGAAACTTATTTATTTTACGCAATTGACTGACTTTTTTGTTTACTTTCGTAATAAACAATGATCATAAGATTAATGTTTATTGAATTTCGGGTCATCGTCTGACTGTTTCTCCAAGTAATGTTATTTTAAGATTGAAATATATCCCTACAACAACAACACCCACTTTATACGTACTGTTGAAATACTTTTTCTGTGTTTAAAAATTCATTGGATTAAGTAAAGCGGCTTAACATATAAGGCTACTTTAGCTTCGTAGCCTTGGTCTTAATTAAGTTAATGAACATTGCAGACGTCAAATTTCTCCATTAATTTAAAACAAAATCATAATACACTTGAAAAGAAGCGGTAGTAGATAGTTATTAAACTAAATATGGTCGGCCTTAACTTTTCCGACGTACTTTTTAAATTTATCGTTGTGTAATTAATTAAGTTTAATTTAAAAGGAAAAATTATAAGGATAACAAACTACTTTAAGCCTTTCTAAGTAGTCGATTTATATCCTTGCCTTGCCCTATATTAAAAATTTAACTTAAAAATAACTTTAATGCTTTAAATTATTACATTTTTTATATAACTTAATTCCATTTGTTAAAAAGTATTACGAGCACTAAATTTGACAATGCTAACCACAATTTGACAAGAGGAAGATATAATGTAACTATTTTCGTTGCTTAAGTATAAAGCTTACCCCTTTAAATGTAAATTATACTCTGACGCTTCCTGTTAATAATTTAAAAATATTTTTGTAAATAACTTCACAGCATCAGTAATGGTTAGGGTAAAGCTTCAACAACCTGCCGCAAGGCACACTTACTCATGTACTGCGTGCTTCCAGGTTCAATGATTATTATAAAAAAAGGGATTCGGTTTAACAAACTTTAGGTCTCGTGTCACTTCCGTCCATCTGGAATGTGGTTAAATTACTCGTTGCCAGGGCATTGGCAGGCTGCGAGAGAAGTAAACAGGAAATGACCCGAACAAGTGTTTCCTTTACGAAAAATGTTAAATAAGATTAATATTTTATATTTTTCTAAATTGTCGTTAAACTATTTTTCGACCTTAAAAATCCAAAAGTTTATTCAACTCAATTGTCTTCCTTTAATTTTTAAAACACTTACAAGGAGAGTACCCGAGGTGTTTATTGCCGATTTTGTTCAAAGTCGGGCGTAATGTAGACCTATATGAGATATCAAATTTCCCAAAAGCAGACGTTACACTACCCATTCGATTTGCCATGGCAACCGAAAATGTTTTTGATCACTTACAACCAAAATAAGATTTTTTCCTTATTTTACCCAAAAAGTTTTACAAATTTACCCCAAAAATGTTCCAATTTCCCCAAACTTGATGAAATTTACCTAAATGTGGTCCAAATTACACATTTCGTGATTTTGTTTTTGAAACCGAGAAAATCCAATGCTTTTTTAAATGGAGATTTTTTGGTTTTAAGTGATCAAAAACATTTTCGTTTGCCATGACAAATCGAATGGGTAGTGCAACGTCTCCTTTTGGGAAATTACATATCTCGTATAGGTCTACATTACGCCCGACTTTGAACAAAATCGGAAATAAACACCTCGGGTACTCTCCTTGTTAGTTGATATAATAAATCATTTCGTGGCCTTAAAATTCTTATTTTAAAATCATTTTTAAAGTCATGAATTTGTCATATTTTAAATAAGCACTTATATAAACACGTAAAGAAAAATAAAATACCAAGACCTACTAATACTTTGTATTTGAAATTTTCCCAAAATCATTAAATTATCTAAACAATGTTAAATATAGTATTACTCAAGTATATTATGTTAATATTACATAAGAATATTATGTTAGTATTACATAAGTATATTATCTTAATATTACATAAGTATATTATCTTAATATTACATAAGTATATTATGTTAATAATACATAATAATATTATGTTAGTATTACATAAGTATATTATCTTAATATTACATAAGTATATTATTTTAATATTACATAAGTATATTATCTTAATATTACATAAGTATATTATCTTAATATTACATAAGTATATTATCTTAATATTACATAAGTATATTATCTTAAAATTACATAAGTATATTATCTTAATATTACATAAGTATATTTTTAACTATATAATACTAATTTACGAGACACGATACTTAATGACATGTTTAAAATATTTTTAATTATTTCTAAAATCACTTACATATAATTTGTTCGTGGCAAGCTTTCGAGCCGGAGCTCCTTTTCAAGCCGAGTTTTAAAATCAAAACTTTCCACGAACAAATTATATGTAAATGATTTTAGATATAATTAAAAATATTTTAAACATGTCATGAAGTATCGTGTCTCGTAAATTAGTATTATATAGTTAAAAATTGAAACTTACACCATGACTCAAAAAGAATTTAAGATAAAGAATTACATAAGTATATAATGTTAATGTTAATATTACATAAGTATATAATGTTAATGTTACATAAGTATATAATGTTAATATTACAGAAGTATGTTAATTTTCCATATCTAACAATGGCCCAAATTTCACTGACATAAGTCGTGGATGAAAAAAGGATATTTTTATTTTTGTGCACAATTTTAGGAATTTCACTTTTTATTCATAAGTATATATTTATTTATTTATTTATTATTATTTTTTATATATATATATATATATATATATATATATATCGAAGTGATAGCCATTGCACTCTCGTACGGATTCATACCCGAACTACTTTGCTAATATTTTTTGAAGGTAAGGCGCTTTACTATTTTTCATATTTTCCGTAGTTTATTTATAATGTAATCTGATGTGTCAAATAAAGTCAATTAAATCTGAACGGTTGTTATAAAACTATGAAGTTTTATGTAAGAAATAGCATTTTTACAGAATTTACTTTCATAAGATTATTTAAACCTTAAGGATATTTTATTTAATGAGATTGTTTTACTTTGTTAAGTTTAAGTGTATAGCATTTTGTAAATATCTGATTTGTATTTACACATTTTCAATATTTTCTTTTTCATTTTAGATATTATTATATCTATATAATTCAAAATATCTTGTTGAATTTGTATTACAAATGAAAAACTGTTATCTTCTATATAATCGTCTTCATCGCGAGGCACGCTTAAAACTAATTTTATGTTACCCTACTTAATTCTTAATAATAACTTTATTATTTCGTAAGGTAACAAATGGTTACTATTTGCATTTTCGGTAAAGATTCGTGTTTGGCATTGCTTTATAATACACAGTTATTAAAGATTAGCTTCTGCATAACATACTTTATATCATTACATCTGCTATTTAAATATTATAATCGCAAGCCCACGAATAAAAACTATTTAATAACTTTTTGTTGCGAATTTTAATAATGAGTTTTTATTTATTTCATTAGATAATCTAAATCCTGTTCCAATGATGAGTGTCAAGTTTGGCATTAGCATTCTCCTTTACACGTTACTTTTCTTGACTATTCTGGACATTGGTAATTCTTATGCTCTTGAAGGTAAATAATTTTGAATATTCCGATAAGTTAAGAGCAAGACTGATCTTTTTCTAAAAAACACAGGGTTTCTGAATACTGTTTGAAATGACCAACAATCGGTTAATTCGTATTAAAATCGTATTAAAATAACGGGTTTTTATTTAAATTTGCCCATTTTAAAGTAAAAGATTTTGCATTATAAAAATTTTACAAATTCTGGACTTTTGTAAAAAACGTTTCCTTTGTTTCGTCAAATGAAGATTCTGTTAGGAAATTCTAAAATTTAAGTTAAAGTTTGTAACTAAACTTTATTTGCAATTTAGGAAATATTTTTTATAGATAAGTTGGATAAATATAGCACTTTAATATATTTTCGATACTCATTACTGTATTAGATCTTAATTTGTTTTTCTCAAATATCATAAGCAGTAAAGGATCAAGAGAAAAACGCCGAAATGAGAACAAATTTGAAGAAACGAGATGTTCCAATTCCAGGAAAAAGAGCTGTGCCGTTAAAAACAAGGGTTTCCATGCAGGCCCCTCTTAAAGTCTACCTGTACCCAATAATTAAAATTTAATAAAGTTGTCAACACTGTCAAACATTCATATTTAAATATTAATTATTTTATAAGTTATTGTAAATACCTGATAACCGGGATATTTTTCGGGGTAGCTGCCTTTGTTAAGCTTGCAGTGTGACAGCTACGGCTTCCGTCTTCATGTCCTCACTAAACGTGTTGTTCACGATCATATAATTTAACTTCTTTTGAAAATAGGAATTAAAAGTTAAAAAAACCGTAAAATTATAAAAATGGTAGAAGTAAAAAGCTCTTAATTTATTGAAAACCCCGCACGCAAAGACGTCTTAATAATTTATTGTACTATCCTAGTTTGTGATTTTTACTAACTTTTCACAGCAATGAAACGTTGAACTAATTTTGTATTTTAAATGTAAAAATTTAAGAAAACATACTTAAAAATATTCGAATTTTAATGAATAACCATGCTTTTTATTGTTTGAGCGAAAGTCGAGAGGCGTGAGGGAAAGTCCATATTTGGTAACGGGCGAGAGCATCGCCGGCGGCGCCGGTTGAATCGATGAATTGTCCGGAATGCGGCGTCGCGACGGGCTTTTTTTTCGAGGTGACGAATTACCAAGGGATGGAGAAGATCCATAAACTTCAGCGTCTTGATGTTGGCTTGATAACGTCCAGGAAGACTTCGGCGAGATGGGTTCATAGTAGAATCTGGGACCGAAGATCCGGAGAAATGAGCGATGAACGGAGAGGCCCCAAAAGTGGAAAACTGGTGAAGGTGTGGTGCCAGTTGAAATGGGATATTCCCTGTTGGGCTTTTTCTTCTTCATTTTTCTTTCTTTCTCCGGGGGTAGGCGCCCCTTCTAGTGATTGGCAGCTGCGTATTCAAGTCGATCAGGAATGGTCCGGCGACGAGAAGACCGACGAAGGGTACTGTTATTGGCCCTAGGAGGGGTCCGCGATGGAGGAAGGATACTGCGGTGGGGGTCGTGGACGATGAAAAGATACCCGTGCAGGTGTGCGTAGTGTGGCCTGAGCATCTTCGCCCGAGAATTCGGTGATTTCCGGCGTAGGTTGAAACGAAACCCGCAATTTGGTGGTTGGCGGCGCCAAATTTGAAATGTCATCTCGTGAATGAAATGGTTTGAGACGCTCAACAGAAACAATGTCCGATTTAGAATTTACTGAATTCACATTTTCGTAATTGTTGGGTGCGGTTTGACGGACAACGCGGTATGGCCCAGCGTAATTGTGAAGTAATTTCTCTGCCAGGCCGGGGATACGACGGGGAATTTGAAGAAATACTAAGTCACCGGTGTTGTACGTAACCTCTCGTCGGGATCTGTCAAACCGCTCCTTATCTTTTTATTGCGCGATAGCGTGTCGAGAAGCGACTAAATCTCAGGCGCGCTGGGAAAATTGACTTTTGATGACCGAGGAAGGCAACTGCAGGGCTACATCCAGTCGGAGGTCCGCTTCATAACCATGAAGTAGGAAGAAAGGAGTATACTTCGTAACATCAAGGATCGAGGTGTTATACGCAAATACCAAAAATGGTAAGAAGCCATCCAAATCGCGATGGTTGCCGGCATCGTAGTGGGCCATCATATCGGCAATGGTCTTGTTAAAACGCTCGGTTTGCCCATTCGTGCGTGGGTGGTATGCCGTGGTACGCCAATGCTTGATAGTTAATAATTTGTTGATCTCATCCACCAACTTCTTTACGTTTTCCGTTCGTCTATCAGTGATGATTTCCCTGGGCGTGCCATAAAGGAATAGGACGTCCTTTGTTCAACATTTTGCGGTTTCTTCTGCCGTGCCTCTCGGAATAGCTTTGGCGACCACAGTACGGGTGCAGTAGTCCATACACACGAGGATATGAGCGTTTCCGTCATGCGACGGCGATTTGGGTGCCTTGATGGGACGAGATTGTAGGAAGTCGATGACTGCTCTTGTGTATTTGTCTTATCGTTGTAGCGCTGGGACGTCAAACTCGGTGAGTTCTGGATCCAGGGACTCTGGAGAACTGGACGACGGTAAAGTAGCGAGTCCTGGATGTTAAAGGAGACTCCAATGGGGAACGTGATAACGCGTCTGCGTCAAGATGTTTTTATCCACTTTTGTACTTAATTACCGGTTGAAATTCCTGAAACGTGAGTGACCTGCCGTTAGGATTTTTGACTTATGAGAGCCAGTAGAGACCGTGGTGGTCATTGACGATAGTGAGGGTGCGACCATAAATGTACGGGCGAAACTTCTGTACTTCGAATACAATAGCGAAACATTCACTCTCTGTTAGCTATAATTCCACTCCGCGAAGTTCAGGAGACGGCTAGCGTACGCGATGACCTGCTTTCGGCCTTTGATTCGTTGCTTTAGGATGGCTCCAACCCCGTATCCCGAAGCATCGGTGTTGACTTCAAAAGGTGCGTCCCACTGCGGGTGTGCTACTACTGGAGATGATAATAGGTAGTTGCGTAAATGCTGAAATGACGTGTCCTCAGCCGAGCCCCACTGGAATGGGCGATCCTTGCGAGTGAGTTCGGTCAGGGGGCTTGGCGACGGTTGAAAAGTCAGGAATGAAGCGCCAATAGTAGCCAGAAAGGCCGAGGAATCGCTGTACTTTCTTCGTGGTTGTTGGTGTGCGAAACTTGGCGACTGCTTCCAGACTACGGGGATCCGGAGAGATGCCCGTACCATCAATCACATTACCAAGGTAGACTACCCAGGGTTGGACAAAAGAGCATTTGCTGGGCTTTACCTTCAGATTCGCCCTTCGGAGGCATGTGAGCACTAGGTCCAGGTGACGGAGGTGGGAGTCGAAGTCCCTGGAGAAAATGATGATGTCGTCCAAGTAGGCCATAGTGATTAGCCACATGAGGGATCCCAGAATCCTTGACATTAGTCGTTGGAAGGTAGCAGGCGCATTACAGAGTCGCATGCTAAGAACATTGAACTCAATAGGCCATCTTTGGTGACAAAGGCGGTTATTTCTTTGTCGCTTTCGTTGATGGTGACTTGAAAGAAGCCAGATGCTAAATCCAGGGTGGTAAAGAGTGACGCTCTTGCGAAGCGATCGAGGGTGTCGTCAATACGGGGTAATGGATGAACATCCTTCTTGGTGACCAGATTTAATTTGCGCCAATCTACAGAGAAGTACCGTCCCTCTTTTTGATAAGAATGGCCGGGGTGGCCTATGGGCTACATGACTCCTGGATCGTTCCGTTCTCGAGCAGCTTGTGGAAATCTCCTTTAAGGACTTGCGAGACGGTTTTGATAGAACAGGAGCTGCGTCGCCTGTGGGGATTTCGTGCTAAATCAAGGATGTGCGCCAAGATCGCCCTCGAACCGCGAGAAGACGGAGGAATGTTGTCGGAGAAGCCATAGTAGTTGATCCTTCTGTGAGATAGGGAGGTTTTTGCAGATGTCGAAGTTTGGTTATCAGGTCGCAGCGGGCATTGGTGTCCTGGCGGGTGTCCAGTAGGTGCAGCTCCAGGATGTCATGGGCCCGAGCGCGTGTAGCATGGCGGTGCAGTATGATGGGGCGAATATGGGGTTCACCACTCGTATCAAGGCTCTTTGAGGGCCATTTCCGATGAGGCGGGGATGGTGGTATCCTGAGAATTGCGGACGAGATTCGAGTGGTTGAATATGGAGTCTGGTAGTGGAAAGATGTCAGTACCGACGGCTACGGACCGGTCGCGAAAACTGAGTTCGACCTCGTTCTGGTCAGCCAATTGTAGGATCCGGCGGGACTGGCGGGTGGTTGGCTCCAGTGCAATAGAACTAGGCGATAGAACCGCGCGAGGGGCTGATCACCTTTGACTGTACTAATGGGATTACGCGTAATCTTTCAAGTCCCTGCCTTTGGCAGTGGTAATCTAAGCGTAATCCGGTGTACAGATACCCCACCCTTCGTTTTCTTATAAAAAAACGTGCTTGGTTTAACGACCTTATCCGTAAAATAATTCTAGCATATGAGCGCGCTGATCTCGAGTGTAAAGAGTAGCGTACTGGACAACAATCGGCCAAGCTGAGATAATGTTTTAACTTTGAAATGTAAACGCTTTATATACTACTCGGACAATTGATATTTCACGTTAAAAAACAACAAAAGAAAAATAAGCGTAATTTTTGGTCTACAAATCTTTGTTTGATGATCTTACTCGTAAACACGTCGAAATGGAAGACGCGGTCTTTGTCTACTTTGTCTAATTAGGTGTTGAACGTAATAATTTTCTTTAACAATAACTTTTTGCAGATCTGATTATTAACTACATAGCTGAAAGCATAAGTTCCGTAAAATAAATGTACATGTGTGTTGTGATTATGTACGATTGTTTACGTTTAAGGCTATTACCTGCTAGTACAACTTTTTTTCCCCCGACCTCCAAACTCAGTGAAAAATAGGTCTTTTTCAACCGAACCAAAATTATTTTTACACTTTCGACTTTGCCCTACAACCTTTCTATTGAAACATTTTGCGTGACACCTACCGGTGAAAAAATAAATTTTCCAAAACGGCACAAAATCGTTCGATTTTTCTGAAATTTAGTCTGGAGATGGGGCCGCAGTATGGTTTTCGAAATAGAGATAACCGGTAGTACTTTGAAAATGTGTTTAGTAACATGATTAAAACTGCTATCCTTCAAAATTAAATAAGACAATTTTACACTTTATCAACCATGAGGGTTTTATAAAACATCATTTGTTCTATTAGTGTGCCATCCTTTCTTTTTTTTTGATTTGGTCCCTGACCCGCTGGCCATTTCGAATCCTTTAAATTCTTTACTGAACCTGGTCCGTAGAGCCTTCCATCTCTTTTGGCAGAATTCATCTATTATAATGATTAATTTAAGGTTAATATTTATACTGATGTTTTATAATAACCTAACCTGTTTTTGACATTATTTCAGTCACTTCCAGCCACCCATTCTGTTTCATTAGTCTATCCTTAAACGTATTTAGACTACAATCTACTAAAAATCTTTTTTCTTTAATTTAATTTAATTTATTAATCTTTCATAGTCATCTAATAAACCCTTTCGAAAGAAAGAAATATCCCAACACGCCGGTGTTTCAAAAGTTGTCGAATATTTTCTTGCTCCAATTGGTTGAAGAGAATCCAGAGATAAGGTATGATAAAATACGCGAAAAAGTAGATTAGTCCATAATTAAAAGGGATAATATATCTAAATCCTAAACAAATTTGAAGAAATTAAAAAACTTACTAATAACTCGTACCGATAGGTCTTCGAGCGAATCTCGGATCAAATAGATCTTCGCGTATTTTATCATCCTTTTCACAGTCCATAGGTGGTCTCTTCTAACTTAACTTAGGAGATAAGGTATGCCGTGACGTCAGAGCGGTTCTCCGAGAGGAGCGACAAAAAGTTGAGGATAGTTGAACTCGGTAGAGTCGGTACGCGTGACGGATTTCGTCCGAGCACGTGATCGCCGGTATCAGCCTCATATTTTACTCGCATAGTGTGCGATATACATCGCCGATAGCAGCACCGGTTTCGGTACCAGCAACTGTTGCCGGTACGGGAAACTAAATAGTGTGCGACAGCCTTTTGGTTCTGGTGATATACAATTGAAAAAAAAAGTGGTACAGAGAACCCTACGTTTCAGGGAACACACGTACCACCTGGGGCCCCCCATGATTTTGCCACTGAATAAGCAAATATTCGTTATTGGGTAAATTTTACTTCAAACCTAGCCGCCTGGTTTTGAGGTACGGATAAGTCATAAATAAAAAATACTAGATTAATACTTTTTCTTTTTACTTTAAACTTTTAAAACAGAGTGGCAGTAATACAGATTCCAAATGTTGTATTCAAAATTTAAAAAATCGGTATATCCACAGAAAAAACATAGGCTGAAACTTCATTATACGTTTTTTTGGCAAAAAACCTTTAAAAAAATTTTATTAGTAAGAACAAAAATATTGTTAACGCTTATTTAGATTGTATAGCTCGAGACGATTCGTGAGCACCATGTTCTAATATTCTTCTGTAAAATAAAAACGTTCGTGGTTATAATTTTAGTAATCCAAATTACACCAACAGTGCAAATTGGTCAAGCCCAGGTACAGTGCTGATACCCTATAAACTATGACCTTCTGATACATCATATAATAAAAACAAATTTATTTGAAGAAAATGATTTACATGTGACTTGGTCTATGTTAATTTTTAATTTTTTAAATTATTTTATAGCCCTTGTCACACCGTGTTAAATACTTAATACAGCTTTAATGACCAAAGTACTGAAGTAAATATTTTTTTTAAAACCAACGGAACAATTGCGGTGAAAGCCAAATAATACAGGCGAATCAGTATTTTTCATGAATAAAAACTAGCTGAGATCTCAATGAAACCAAATAAAAGAAAATTTCACAATAAAAAGATATTTCCTAAACAAATTACAATAAAAAAGATCTACACAGAATATTTAACAATAAAAACAACTGATCTACCAAGAAACGTTAACAATTAATAGAATAGATCTAAGACTTTTTGAAAAACTTACAACTATAGTTTGCGATGAAGATGTGATTAGGTAAACTAAATACATAGCTAGTGGTATCGTAACTGTTATGCTAGCTCAAAACAAAAATGTTAAATTACACTGCACAGTACAGTTACAGAGACATTCGTTCACACTCGACGATGGCATCAATGATATGACAAAAAGGAGATAGGTGAATGCTCCAGTGAATATGTTACCAATAAAATTATGATCAATTATGACACAGCCAGCAAAACGGAATGCCAACACTCCGGTCGTTATTTTACTGTGAAGATAATTTTCGTTCGGGTGCTCGTTGCTAATTTGTCGTTCATGTTCAGAGTACAAAGATCTCATATGACACCCAGATATTAATTCCGAGTTACACTGGTTAATTTGAGACAGCGAAATAAGGTGCAATACTGTGTTTATTAGGTAAGACGATGCTAGCATAAAGGAGTGAATTCGTCGAAGGGAAGCATTATGTGTGTTGTCTTTAAGTATAGCAGTAAAATCTATGCAAAATACGGCAAAAAACTCGATCACCGCAATCAAAACCACTTGCAGGAAAACGATATCTAAATCGTGCACTAGCTCCATTATCTCCGAATGCCTAGAGGTTAGCCGGTGAATATCTTGACCTTTAGTTTTAATAGATCGGCCCAAATCTTTAATTTCTGCTTTCAGAACCTTCAGCACGCAAATATGGAAAGTTTGAAATAAATATATTATAAATAGTTGTATTTCGAATACGAAAGAGTGTATAATCAAAAGGAGTGAAGCGACAATTTTATGCGAATGTAAAAACCTCCAATCGTAGAAATTTGTATTTATATAGTTTGTAATGAGAGCTTCATCAAAATCGAAAATAGCTAAGGGTGTCATTGCAATGGTTAACAAATTATAGAACGCAACTCCAATTTGACATATAGATATAAAATCTGTTTTCTTCACATGATCATTCATGATAATAGCTGATCTGACACGCAGTAATAGCGAAAAACAATTCATAATTAAGTTTTCTCGAAATATTGATATTTTTACGAAATAAACTAAAATGAGCATTGCGTTCAGGAATTGCCACTCGTGCAGCACAAATGTTTTGTTGTAGCCTCTTGTTTTGTGATGAATGATTGCGGATAAAGCGTGAAGGAAATACAACGTCACAATCAGAAACAAGCACAGACATTTCTTTGAGACACGACTATACGACTTTTCGATTTTTTTTTCTGTAGGGATACCATACAATTTAAAGCATTTTATAACTAATTTAAATATACAATCAGAATTTAATCGGTCAAGAAGAGAGTACATTTTGTGTTATCTTTACATAAAATTTGGCGAATCGCGAGTGCTTATAATTCTTCGGAAGAGGTGTACTTGAAAATTGGGCGTTCACCAAAAATCATGTATTGTTGTGCTAATCAAATTCAAAAATGTAAATATTTCGGTACTAAACATTAGAATACAAAGGATTTCATTGATAGTATGTTGAATCTATTATTGATTATTTCTAGGACGAAACCAGTCTGAAAAATATTTATCAGTTTAATTTGTTTAGATGTCTAAGGTAATAGCGTACCGACAGAAGTTATTTTTCTATATTATTTTGGATTTATAGGAATCAAATGGACTAAAAGATTTATATCAATAAGTCCTGCTTAAATTAAGGGATTGTTTATAATAAAAAACCACATATATTGGAACTTTAAACCTGTATCAAGTATCTTTTAAAAATATTAAACTAAATTTGGGTGTTTTCTGAACAACCAAAATAATGAAGTACGCGTGGTCGCCAGTAAATATGGTTGCAGCTTTGTTCACTTTGTCAGTTGGCTATAGCAGAAAGCTCTCGCGTTTTCTTTCGAGGCACCGGTGTTGTAATACGATATTTTGACTTTTAACAAAGTTTCAGGGCCGTATTAAGGCATGCGCCAAGTCAACCAAGTCACTTGGGCGTCCAAGGTTGGGGGCACCCGGTCTTCGAAATAAATATTATTACCCCTCCTAGGGGACTTTTTCCCCTAGGAGGGGTTCTACAATCAACGTTTCTGTCTGTGGGTCTGTCTGTCTTGGCTGCGAACGTATACCAATTTCAGGGCAAAGTGTAATCGCTGCGTTTGCAGTTTCTAGGAATTTGTACACGGTATTCGTCTTAGTATCAATTTGCGATTTCTTGGCGCCGGCCGGGAATCGAACCCGGGTCTGCCTCGTGCAAGAGATGTACTCTAACCACTCAGCCACCAACGTTTGTTAATTTACGGTGTTTTTCTAAAAACAGCTTTGGCGAATGTCCTTTACAAAGTTATAACGTTAGGTACTAGAATTTATTCTACATCGTTTAAAATATTTATAAATAATATTAATCTTATATTTAATTAAATATTTATAAATTATATTAATCTTATATTTAATTAAATATTTATAAATTATATTAATCTTATATTTAATTAAATATTTATAAATTATATTAATCTTATATTTAATTAAATATTTATAAATTATATTAATCTTATATTTAATTAAATATTTATAAATTATATTAATCTTATATTTAATTAAATATTTATAAATTATATTAATCTTATATTTAATTAAATATTTATAAATTATATTAATCTTATATTTAATTAAATATTTATAAATTATATTAATCTTATATTTAATTAAATATTTATAAATTATATTTAATTTAATATTCATAAATTATATAAATCTTGTATTTAATAAATATTTATAAATTATATTAATCTTATATTTAACTAAATATTTATAAATTATATTAATCTTATATTTAACTAAATATTTATAAATTATATTAATCTTATATTTAACTAAATATTTATAAATAATATTAATCTTATATTTAACTAAATATTTATAAATTATATTAATCTTATATTTAACTAAATATTTATAAATTATATTAAATATTTATAAATTATATTAATCTTATATTTAATTAAATATTTTAGAAGATTAATCTTATATTTAATTAAATATTTTAGTATATTAATCTTATATCTAATTAAATATTTTAGTATATTAATCTTATATTTAATTAAATATTTTAGTATATTAATCTTATATTTAATTAAATATTTTAGTATATTAATCTTATATTTAATAAAATATTTATAAATTATATTAATCTTATATTTAACTAAATATTTATAAATTATATTAAATATTTATAAATTATATTAATCTGATATTTAATTAAATATTTTAGTATATTAATCTTATATTGAATTAAATATTTTAGTATATTAATCTTATATTTAATTAAATATTTTAGTATATTAATCTTATATTTAATTAAATATTTTAGTATATTAATCTTATATTTAATTAAATATTTTAGTATATTAATCTTATATTTAATTAAATATTTTAGTATATTAATCTTATATTTAATTAAATATTTTAGTATATTAATCTTATATTTAATTAAATATTTTAGTATATTAATCTTATATTTAATTAAACATTTTAGTTTATTAATCTTATATTGAATTAAATATTTTAGTATATTAATCTTATATTTAATTAAATATTTTAGTATATTAATCTTATATTTAATTAAATATTTTAGTATATTAATCTTATATTTAATTAAATATTTTAGTATATTAATCTTATATTTAATTAAATATTTTAGTATATTAATCTTATATTTAATTAAATATTTTAGTATATTAATCTTATATTTAATTAAATATTTTAGTATATTAATCTTATATTTAATTAAACATTTTAGTTTATTAATCTTATATTTAATTAAATATTTTAGTATATTAATCTTATATTTAATTAAATATTTTAGTATATTAATCTTATATATAATTAAATATTTTAGTATATTAATCTTATATTTAATTAAATATTTTAGTATATTAATCTTATATTTAATTAAATATTTTAGTATATTAATCTTATATTTAATTAAATATTTTAGTATATTAATCTTATATTTAATTAAATATTTTAGTATATTAATCTTATATTTAATTAAATATTTTAGTATATTAATCTTATATTTAATTAAATATTTTAGTATATTAATCTTATATTTAATTAAATATTTTAGTATATTAATCTTATATTTAATTAAATATTTTAGTATATTAATCTTATATTTAATTAAATATTTTAGTATATTAATCTTATATTTAATTAAATATTTTAGTATATTAATCTTATATTTAATTAAATATTTTAGTATATTAATCTTATATTTAATTAAATATTTTAGTATATTAATCTTATATTTAATTAAATATTTTAGTATATTAATCTTATATTTAATTAAATATTTTAGTATATTAATCTTATATTTAATTAAATATTTTAGTATATTAATCTTATATTTAATTAAATATTTTAGTATATTAATCTTATATTTAATTAAATATTTTAGTATATTAATCTTATATTTAATTAAATATTTTAGTGTATCAATGTAAAATTTGATCGTGATCAGGAATTGAACTCGGGTTGCATTGTTACAATGCAGATAGTTCACCGCCAAGCCATTGACTTCATTGGGTAAAATAAATAAGTAAAGGAACCATTATGATAAGGCGGGGTTTTTTACTAAACGGATGAATATAATATCTGTATATATTATTTATTGAACTTTGTTTTTTAATTTTTACGAACTTGTTAAAGTCTAAATATTTTACGTATGAAGATTTAAAGGTCAAATCTTGTTTTAGCGCAGTCAGAAGATAAAATGGTTAATTTTTTGTAATTTATTTCGTTTTTTCAGTCTTTTTTTATCTAGCGTATTAGTTTTCAAGGGTAATAGTTCATTTATGAAGAAAATATCGAGCTGCTTACATAGTGGTCTGGGTTTGTATTTGGGTCGTTATTACTTCGTAATTTATTTTAAACGTTTTCTCGACTGATTAAGATGTTTAATGCAGTTCATCAATTGGGTAAGTTTGTTTTATTTATAAAGAGCCCTAACTATTCCGTCTAGGGTCATTTATTATTTATTCAAGGGGCTTTCTGTGCTTTGTGAATGGTACGTTTTTCGCTTCTTGTTAATTAATTTTTTATTGGTGTGGATATTTGGAAATCTACGATTCCTAATGCAGTCATTGATTTCCTGGGTGTGCGAGTCATTATATGATATTGGAAATTGGACGGTGTTGGTCTTTTTCACGCGGTATGTGTCACAACGTCAACAGGAGGTTTACGAGAAAAATAGAAATACCCTTTGTATATATTTCTTTCATTAAAATTTGCTTCGTATTATATTTAACTGATAATCTTGTTTTGTAAATAGGTTTAAATTCAATTGTGTATTGTTTTAGTACGTCTAACTCGCTGTTGTAACTACTTAATTTTTATTATTCTGAATAAATTAAACTCTGTTGTTTCGTCTCAATTATTTCACAATTAAAATTTTATACCGGGCGGGATTGAACCGGGATTACGTTTTTAGTAAATAACTCTTAATTGCGGAGATATCTTTAAGGGACGTCTCCAGAACGTAATACCACTAGGGACAATTCTTCCGAGGAGAGGTATATTTTGGCTTGCCAACTTGTTATTAGTGCTTTCACTTAGTTTTGTTTTCGCTGTAACTTTTGTTTTCCGTATATATGTGATTGTTTAAGAACGATAATACAATGGGTTGGTTCTACTTTTAAAATAGCTTATCGCACGTTTATATTTTACTTTAGTGAGCGTTCTAATAATTGTGTATTAGGAATATGGCGGTATACAGTTGCGTGCCGTGTCCAGTAGTTAATACGCCCTACGGCAAACTCTCACGAGGAGAGGTATTCTTTTGCTTGCCAGCTGGTTATTGTTAGACGTACTAAAACAATGCACAATTGAATTTAACCCTATTTACGGTACAAGTTTAGCAGTTAAATATAATACGAAGCCAATTTTAACGAAAGGAATATCTACAGAGGTTATTTGTATTTTTCTCGCTTACGAAATATTTGCCGCATCGTTAACGCTCATTTTAGTTCAACTTTCGCCCTTGATGAAGATACCGTAGAATATCGATATCTGGTAGTGGACGACTCGTAGACGCCCTGTTGACGTTGTGACACATACCCCATGAAAGCGACCAATACCGTCCAATTTCCAATATCATATAATGACTCACACACCCAGGAAATCAATGACTGCATTAGGAATCGTAGATATCCAAATATCCACACCAACAAAAAATATATTAACAAGAAGCGAAAAACTTACCATTCACAAAGCACAGAAAGCAACTTGACTAAACGTTTATCAATAAATGACCAAAGATGGAATAGTTAGGGTTCTTTATAAATAAACAGAAACGAACCCAATTGATGAACTGCATTAAACATCTTAATCAGTCAAGAAAACGTTTAAAGTAAATTACGAAGTAATGACGACCGAGTTGAAAACCAGAGCAACTCGATATTTTCTTCATAAATGAACTATTAAGCTTGAAAACAAATACGCTAAACACAATAGATAAGAATAAACGACTGAAAAACTAAATAAATTTAAAAAAACTAACGGGTTTTACCCTTTATATTATCTACTGACTGCGCTAAAACAAGATTTGACCTTTAAATTTTCATACGAAAAATATGTAGACTTTAAAAACTAAATAAACATCTACGTAAGGTGTTTATAATCTTTCCACCCAAACAAATATTACGTTTATTTTTATCCCGGTTTTACTAATTTTTAAACTTTAGAGATGTAAACGTCAATGGCTCATCGGTAAAACGTCCGCGTTCTAAGAATGTGCCCCGGGTTTGACTCCTGACGACGATCGTATTTAACTACAAATTGATCAATTTCCACAATTGAAAATTTTATACATATCAAAAAAATGAAATGGCACAGGGAAAATTGACGTTAATAACTTTAAAACTGCTTAAAACACTTTCGCCAAAGCTGTTTTTTAGAAAAACACCAAAACTTAGCAAGCGTTGGTGGCTGAGTGGTTAGAGTAAATATCTTGCACGAGGCAGACACGGGTTCGATTCCCGGCCGGCGCTAATGAATCGCAAACTGATACTAAGACGAATACCGTGTACAATTGGTGGAAACCCTGCCATTGGGCGTTGAGAGGTTGCATAACACTCATCCGAAAATCATTAAGAAGAAGTTGGAGAGAAAACGCCCGTACAAACACAACAGACTCAATATCCACAACCATCATCACACAAACTCAACACCCACAACATTCACAACACGAACTCAACATGCACAACCTCCACGTAAACATTACAATAATGAAATATCCAATCAAACTGAATTAAAACTGTCGCGACGGTTAGCGTTGACGAAGAAAAGACAATCCAAACCAAATCCAACCGCAAATTAATCCGTTAACGCTCACCGTCACACGGTGGTTTTGCCAAACCTTCGAGAAACTGCGAACGCAGAAATTTCGAGAAACTGCGTACGCAATGATTACCCTTTGACCCGAAAATGCGAACGCGTTCGCAGGCCTGACAGACAGACAGACCCACCCACAGACAGTCACGGTGATTGTATAACCCCTCCTAGGGGACTTTGTCCCCTCGGAGAGGTAAAAATATAATAAGTATATCACAGGTGTTTATTTTTTCAAAAAGGGTACAGACATTACACAAAAACGTAATAAGCCAACATTTAGGCCTCAAAACGACAAATTTAAAAATTAATTATTTTAATTTTCTATTAAAAAAATTTTATGATTAAACATTTGAAAAAATATATCTATTGATATATTTAAATCTACTGATTGATATCCAAATAATGTTAGAAATTTTCGAAAGAAATAACGTGTTCCATTTTACGGAAATTGCAAGTGAGTAGTTAGCTTATGACGCAATAGTAAGAAATAGTTGTCTAGACGTAACGAAAGCTAGAGGTAAAGGCGGATTAAAAATTTACATAGGCTTTTAGCAAATTCATTTTTTGATTTTATAATATCTTACTTTCATTTTTTAAAGAAAAGAAACTAAATAAACTAAAATTCAAATATGATTTTAATCGTAATATTTTAAAGTAAATATTGATAAATTAATTCCTTGGCATGATTTATACATAATATTTTTAAAAATTGAGAATCATAACGACAACTGAAACTTTCAATCTAATTTTTAATACATCTATATTTATATATGATTTTATATTAATCCTCTAAGTATTTTCAAAACTACGAAACAAAGTCATGTTCTTGTATAATTTGCTATTTTATGCAAATCCAACCTAAAATAAAATGTATAAAATAAAACGAGCTAAGGCCGCAATATATAAAAAAAACACCCATTATGTTATCGCAGTTAATGAAACCGGAATTCTGAGCGGCAGACACTAGCTTCATCCTTTGCTCGAAGAACTGAAACATCATCTCGGCATTCCATTTTTCCAATAAGCCGTTTTCGCGTAGATGACTTATGCTGTAAAATATCAATAATTTACTATGACTGTATTATCTATTTAAGAGTTGCCACAATATCCTTTAATTTAAATACTTTTTCCTATATTGATTTCCCTGGGGTGGCGAATATAGAGGAACCGGGTTCGATCCCAACTTGTTCACACTGGGTGAAAACCCGAAACCACTCCTGCGTCCAGTTTGTAAATTCTATTTTTTTTTGTTAGAGGGGTTTTCCCCCCAGCTCTTTGGGTTCGTTTTCCCATAAAAACTTGCTGAGATTAAAGATAATAGACTAAAGCCCCATTTTCATGCTCGCCAGTAGCGGATAATTTTGTCCTGAATGTTCAAATTACACGGTCTTTTTGCTTTATTATTTGCGTTTCCGCTTCAACTCTGGTTTCGTTATCATGATTGCTGAGAGATGGCGCGTATACCTGAGCCTATTATCTACTAAATAAAATGATGGTGTCTAAACGGCGGTGCGTGTTTCATTTAGTTGTCAGTAAAAATGTAATTGATTTGTTTGTTGATTTTAATACGACCTCCTCCTAAAAAAATCTGCATTGAAAAAAAGATGGTGGGTCCACCCTATTTGGAAAAATAGGTAGGCTGAAGGACATTATTACACTTTGGTATGTATTAAAATTTAAGCCTTGTCCATATAAAATATTACTAGCCTGACTTGTCATTTTAATTTAGTCTTTGAAAGTAGAAATCCCTTGATGTTACTTTATTTTATTGTAGTTAAATGCTATGCGTATTCAAGACCAAGTTTTTTTCGGAATTTCACAAGAATATGATGATAATATCACCTGCAAGTTTTGATTTGCTTCTTTCTTTAATCCGACCAAAATTATTTACAAAATGCTTCGGAAGAAATTACAATATTATTCCTGAATTACGATTGGCACTTACATTCAAGTATTGATTTAAGTTTAGACTAAAGTATTACTTAATTTGTAAGTGACTGCTTTCTTCATATTTCTTAGATACCTTGGCACTGGTAAAAATTTACCGAGTATGGCTTATGCATTTCGTGTAGGCATAACAACCGCCTCAAATATTATTAAGAATACATGCAAAGTTATTTGGGATGTCCTTAATCTACTTTATCTTCCTGTAATGCTTTTATATTTATATTTTATAAGTTGTGTGTATAGGCGCTGTAGATGGTAAAGATGTACTGATAACTAAACCCAAATATTCTGGCTCAGTTTACCACAACTACAAAGTGATTTCACAAAAGTTTTATTTCTGTATGTATCATCTAGACCATAGAGATAGAAAAGAAATAGAGGCACTATTGTATCTGGCAAAGCTGACCGCTAGTGCCGACCCCCTTTTCGCCAATGTAGGAATCCATGAGTGGGCAGATTACGTGGCGCCATCGACGCGCGGTGAAATGAAATACATTATGCCTTTTGGAAAATCAACTGTCATTTGATGTAAACAAAGGAAGGATAGATGGCGTTGCAAATTCTGCCCATCTCCGCTTTCATACATGCGTGGGGGGATGAATGTTCCCGGTAAAAAACAGGGGTGCCTTAACGCGGTAATTTACCCTCTATTTCTTTTCTATCTCTATGATCTAGACAGGGCCGTGCAGAGGTAGAGCAGGGGGTTCAAAATCACCAGGGCCGGGTAGAAAATGGCAAATCCACAATAGGTGGAGAATGTTTTTAAACCTTGAGGGGGAATGCAAACCGTAAGGGTTTGTGGTTATAAAATTTGCCCCAGGCCTTACAAAAACTCTACGCGGCCCTGCACTTAGGAAATCAATTCTATCGTCCTTATGACAGTGATCGATGCAGATAACCGATTCATTTCAGTTGATGCAGGAGGGTGGGCTCGAGTTCAGATGGTGGAATTTTTAAGTCTTCAGCTTTCGTTAGAGACGTACAAAATAGAACAGTTGATTTCCCATTTCCATCTTAATTACCCGGAACCGATGGTTTTTTTTGACACACGTTCTATTGGGAGATGAAGCATTCCAGCTTTTACCGTGCTTTATGATACCTTTTCCTGGTGCAAGTTTAAATTATACGAAACGAATTTATAACTTTAGATTGAGGAAAGCGATGTATTATCGTAACAGGAGATTTGAATTGTTTGGAAATGAAACCGTTTGATTTTATAAGTAGGAGATGTAGTGAAAATGCTTTCAACATTCTTGTAGCCTGATGAAGCCTGAAAATGCTGTCCAGGCTGTCATAGCTTTACATAATTTTCTTTTAAGTGAAGAAAGCTAAGCTAACGATGAAGTGTGTTGTTCATCTGATTTTGGTTATCACTTTAGTTCGTCTGGTCAACTGAGAGAGGGGCTTTGGCAGCGAGATACTATTCATTAGATGCCACTGAAATTAGAATGAAGTTCGCTGATTATTTTTACAATAAAGGAGAAGTCTCGTGGCAATGAAAAATTCCAGCACTTGTAAAAAAATCCATTACCCGTGATAAACCCCTTTATGTTTATAGTTCCATTTAAAAGTTAAATGTTTATTTCAAAACAGCTTTTTGTAAGTTACAAAATTCTTCTATTTAAACTTTAATATTGAACAAATGTTTGAAGTTTGATAATGAATACTGAACGAAACAGGCTTGAGCCCATAAAGCTTCTCTTATTATGTCAGTAAAGGGTCTTTATTATCTTCATCTGAGGTTCCATTTGGTGGACTTCAGGAATCTGACGTAACAAACTGGCCATATATTCACCAAAAATACTGAATTGATCTGATTTGTCAGATGATGCAAGTAGCGCTATTTCTCTAAAAAAATATTCAGTAATCAGTGTGAAAATGTTTTTGTTTAAAGCAAATTATCGAAGGCTTAAAAAAAGCCAACCCTAATTTGGGAGTTTTTCATCGACCAGAAAATAGAATAAGGTATAGATCATTGTTTATATTTAGGAGGTAACATACTGTTCAGGGGGGAATAAAGTTTTCCTTTGCTGACTGCTTCTTCTTTTTAATCGGGGTTACCTGCTGTGCATGGCTTGCCATAATCTTTCCCTTTAATGAAGAAGTAGAAGCGCGGCAGTTATCTGGAAATATTTAATCGTCCTCTTGGGTATCTTCAAAATTGTAAAAATCTTCTCGATAGCAAGAAAAGGTAGCTTTGGCTACTGATTCGCTATCGCCACAACTTTTTCAAACAGATCGGCTCGGGATGTAAAATTCCGTTCAATATTGGATATTTCCGCGATTTTTTTCGTTATTAGCAAGCATGAAAACGACGCCAGCTTGTAGCGGAAACCGATTTTGTGGTTTTTGTCCACTACTAGCGAGCATGAAAATGAGGCTTAAGTGTAGGGAGCTGTTGGTTTGCGTGGCATGAAGGGCTTGCCACCACCCTCCTACACAATTTAACCGGCAAACTGTAAAGTTGACTTAGACTAGTAATGTTATTTGGGTATAAGCTTAGCTGTTTATTAAGAGATATTTTTAATCTCTTACCTACACATTATTTCCCTTTCAAGTAGCTTTATTAAAAAAAATGTATTAATTCTACTTTAGTGTACAGGTGGCAGGTAATATTTTAAGTGTAAAATGTTTATTAAATCTCTTGGAAATTTTATTTGTTGTCACGTTTAACATTTTTAGGATCAAATTTCCTAAAGGAAACTCCCACCTGTGATAACCCTGCCTAATTTAAACTTAATGGCAAATATAATTTATTAGTGAATTAATATTTTTAAATTACAGACTTACATTTTATTGAATTTATAGTAATCGCGGTAGCCTTTCGGGAAAGCGACGTATGCGAAGTCATTCAGGTATTTCTCCTTAATTAAGTAAATGTCTGACGTAAGCTTTCTATTCGCCAGAATAATGAGGGTATATTTCGTCGGAAGCAACATTGCGTTATGGCCCAGGGATATTTCTTTTAAAACGTCATCCTCTGGTCGAATATATTTCAATGAATTTGTGACGTACGCTGGAGAAAAGGACTAGAAGAGAAAGCATTTTGACTTCCATTGTTCTTAAAAAATTTAATTCAAGGCTGTTAGTAAAATCTGGAAGGATTTTGGTTTTTGAGACAATTAAAACTATTCCTTACAAATTTTATGTCGATATACCTATATACCAACAGATAAAAATAGATATCTTTCTTCCAAAATTGTGTACCACGAAACTACGTATTTTGATAGACGTTTCTGTTATTAGTCAAATAAAAACACCTGTTTATTCTAGTTAATTTTTATTGTTTTTTTTTTAATTAAAAACTCTAATTTTTCGGTTTATAAGAAATTGCCGGTTACACCAGGAATATAGAAAACGATGTTTAAAAGTGCACAAGAAATTATTTAATATTTTAATTTAAAAAATTATTTATTTTGCAATTTTAAACATCGTTGTATTATTCATTGTCTAAGTAGTAATTTTTTGCAAGTCCCTAACTAAACAACACTTAATAAGAAATAACCGTTTTGGACTTAATATTTAAAATATTGTGTAGGGCTGTGCAAGTACTCGAACAACATCGATTACTCGGCATTTTTTGAGGTCGAGTTCTCGAAATCGACCCTGAATAAGTAATCGAAAATACTCGTCGATAACCTTTACCAAAAAAAACGCATAGTAGGGTACCCGATTACTCGAATAAACTGCTCTATTTTCAAAAGGGGTTTTGCAACCTTGGAGATGGATTTTAATACAAAGTGCGCCTGCGTGTTTCTTCAAAAAAGCATTTTATTAAGTTTTGTTTGGAGTATCCGAGGGGCAGGTCACTTCCATTTTGGATGCGTCTTAATCATAGTAAAATGATTAAATCAGGGTAATCGTGATTAAATCAGGGTAATCAAGATTAAAAAATCTAATCAAGATTAGAAAATCTAATCACGATTTAAACGAGATTTAATCATTCTAATCATGATCTAATCTTTTTAATTAGATTTAATCATTTTAATTAAATTTCATCATTTAATCACGATTTAATCAATATAATCGGTCAAATCGAGAATTTATCATTAAAATCAAAACTAACTTACGATTTAATCATACTAATCACGATATAATTTTTTTAATCAGGATTTAATCATTTTAAACAGATTTAATCATTTTAATCAGATTTAAACATTCTAATCATGATTAAACGTGATTTAATCAACTTAATCGTAGTTAAATTAAATTTAATCAAAATAATCACGATTAAATCGGATTTAGTCTTTTGAGGGGTGCGTCGTTAATCAAGGAAGTGACCTGCCCCTCGGGAGTGTCACTTCACGAGTTCGGATGTAGGCCAGCGTTAGAATTCAGGAGTCGTAATTTCCTAAGCAACATACGGACAGACGGTACATTATTAGTTTAAAAATAATTTATATTGTATTGTTAATTTACTATTTATTACTATTATTAAACAAGTGCACTATTCTTTTATATCCCACTAGTCACTATATTGTTACTTAGGCTGTGGAAACTGTGGTTCATTTAAATTAATATTTTTCAGCATTGGAAGTTAGTTAATACTCATTTTAAGATTAATTTCCTAATAAAATCAGCTTCGTATGAAGTATATTCGATAACCCGACTTGTTTAAAATATTACTCTAGTTTTTTTCTGAATTACTTAATCAAGTACTCGATTACTTGACTCGAATACTCAATGAAAAAAAATTCGTCCTCAATACCCGAATCGATTGCCTAAAACCATTACTCGCACAGCCCTAATATTCTGCCTTTTAAAATCGGCTTAAAGATCGAGCTTGGAAGAATAGGCTATTGGAAAAACTGATCTAGGAATGCAAATGAAAAATGTACCTGCGTTGGCTAAGGACGATTTTATCGCCAAACCACGAAATCATGCACTGCATCACATATTAATTGTCAGTTTGTGTTACTACAACGAACGAATAACTAAAACAAGGTTGTCGAAGCTGGCGATCTCGATCTTCAAGTAAGGTGATATCAACTTTCATAATGTCTATCTCTTAAATATAATGAACCTTCTAAAACACCTTGAAAATAGTGACTTTGACCTTCAAAAGTGTGTGATCTTATAAAATTGGAGAGCCTCTGCGTTAAAACTTAATTAACTTAAAATTAAATAAACTTAAAGAATAGTTAGGTTAAAGTTATCCTCATTTCTGATGATACACGATGTAAGGCCTAGACCACCAAGGGTTTTGAAAAATATGTAGCTGAAGATGGCTTGCGAATCTTTCACTGAATTTAACAATTTAAAACGCTGAATTTTTGGAAAATAAGGGAAGGGCTAGCCACTTAACAGGTTTTGTACACCAAACAACATGCTTTGCAACAAAATCTCTCTTTTGTAACACAGATAAGTTTATGAACAGCCTTTTCTGCATTTTTAAAAATAATTGCTTTGATTCTTTCTGATTACGCCCATATTTACTTCTATAAGTTTCGCTGTAGTAGTTCCTTGTTTAGTCATAGCACAATATTTTCCCAATTTAATCAAAAACATCAGTTCCTGAATAGTTTCAATGAGAGGTTCATTAAATGTAACAGTACTCGTAGAAGTCAATCTTGAAGAATAACTTGATATTGCAATGATGTATAAAATTGATAAAGTGATTCTTATAATTGCAGATGCATCGACGAAAAAATAGTTTTCTAATGAATCCTTGAAAAAAAAAACCGATGCTTTGTTATCCAATACAAATATTTTAAAATTCTTACGTTCAGGAGTTCATCAAGGTTATTAAGTCGTATTTAATTTAAATTAAATACGACTTAAAAACTTTTTACTAAAACTAAAATTTAAGCTTTACAATTGAGCTATCGTGCAATAGCGAAATCAAAAGGCAACCAATGGAAATTAATCTTAGTGACCTTAAAATTTTACTCACACATAATGTGAATTGCAATACTAAGACATATTTTAATTTTTAACAATGACGTCACCAGTTAGCAAAGTGCATTCGAGAGATTTTGTTCATAAATCAATACCTTTTGCTTAATTTCCGTTTTCTACTACCTGAAAGAAAAACTCATTTGACACTTAAATGTTGATGCTTACCAATTTCTGTTGTTTTCGGATTTGCTTCATGATTTTCAGTGAAATTCGAGCAAAGAAGTATAAAATTAATCCAATCGTCCATACCTTAAACAAAAAGTAATATTGATTTTGATAATTTAGAAACCTGAAAAGCTTGGCTATATCAAGACAAAAACACGATTATTTTTTATATAACAGCAGATAGGAAAAAAAATTAACCCGCTCAAAGCCACTTATAGTTATAATTTTAAAAACCACTGGAGTTAATAAAAATAAGGAAATGAAATATTAATATAATTAAGTGTAGGAGTTTTGCCATGAGACAGGCAAGTAAATAACTGGGGTGGTGGAGTGGTTAGCACTTTAGCCTCGCAGCAAATGGAGCCGGGTACGATCCGAACTTGTGGCACTGGGTGAAAACTCGGAACAACTCCTTCTATTAAGGTTTACGGTAAAAGTAAGCGAACGGAGCTGTTACCATTGTAACCCGGTCACCTGAATTAATGGCTTTAAACGTCGCTTGATGGCTTAGGCGTAAGGTGGTATCTTGTGTATTAGCCTGGCTGACTATTTATATATATATAAAACTGAAAATGGCAAAGATGTCTTACTTGGGTAGCAAAAGGACGCATAAAGAAAAAAGCGGACCCCTTTTCAGAAATTTTCGGATATCTAATGAAGAACGACAGCGTATCATCCAAGAACGGACCCGAGAAATCAGCCTCCAATAACCTCTCAGGTGTAGGTCCGAGTATATCAACAGCAAAGCTAACTTCCTTTATTAAGGAAACGTACACAAGCAAATTAAATGTTATTAAAAAGGGTAAATATTTTATAATATTTACAATATATGCAATGATAAAGTCCTTATCAATATAATTAACTATTTACTCTAAAATGATTAAATCATAGTAAAAAATATTATTCTGTGCTTTAAAATAGTTATTATATTATTATTGTTATTATATTTAGTTATATAAATTATTTATTTTTTGGAAATGACAAACTCTTTTTTAAACCCCAAGTTTCAGCTTGAAGTGATAGATTTTAACTTAAAACATTGAAATCAAAATTGAAATACAATTAACTTTAAAGATAAAGCGTGATACTTAGGACCCCCGAAAGTAAGGTGGTCTGCCCTGGTGTTGGACACACTAACTATGAATTGAACAAACCTAGAGTAAACGCTCACAGACCGATAAAAATAAGTTTAAGATATGTGCAATTGGTTATCCTTGAGCACAATGTAATTTGAGTGCGGTTGAAGTATTTAACTAACTAGTGGGAGCGGTAACAGTAACATAAAATACCCGCAAATTTTAAGTTATTGTTATGAAGTTTCATTAAAATGAAGCGAAATAAGACGATTCTGCTTAAGAACGTTCCTCTTACAGTTCAGGAGATATATCACGCTATACCAGAGAGCAGATTCATATCAGTGTGAAATGGGGAATGGAAATTAAAAAACTGCAAAGACAGCTTTTCTCCCTTTTTAATTGATGGATTATTTATTTAATACTTTTGTGATATGCTTCTTCACAATGTAAATGGGCCATGCCATAAGAAAGGTCCCTGGGTCTGTGCCTTAAAATGGTATTGCCACCTGATCCACAAAATCTATTTCACTCTTCCTACAATTTGTCCTGGATTAAATATATATAATAAAACCAGCTGATACGCACATTTCTTTTAACCATTCCAATAAGACCAGTCCAGGAATTGTTGTTAAGCTTTCTTCCGTATTCATTATCACTTGGCGATACCAAACTGAAACTATATAAAGTTTAATTTCAAGTTTTGGAAGTTTTGAAAACGTTCTGTTGATTTTAATGTAAACGAAATAAATTATGCAAATATCATGTACGGATAGCATATGCTAACCAAATCCTACGTGGATTACTTTGATAATTCAGTTATTTTAACCGGATTTATGGAATTACGCTTTACCTGAAATTACTGAAACAAGATAGTGTCGTAATAACTTCGTAGCAGTAATCGGAAAGAGAGGACAATCTCAAATTAAAAAACTCAGAAGGTCTCCTCTCATTAATGATCTAAATTACGATGTATAAATATGTTAATAATGAAAGCGTGCATATTAAATAAGGTAGTAAATTTAAAAAGCCATATGCCAAGAAAATTTAGGTTATTGCTTACCAAAGAAGCTATCTTCAAATGCTCTTTATTCATATTTATTAAAAGTTTTTGCAAAATGATAAATAAATTCCACTGAAAGACTTGGCATTTTATCTGTAAATATTAATCAATCAATCAACTTTTTGATGAACTACAAAACCCAATGTCGAGTTGTTATTTTTAAAAGATAAAACGATTCGGAATTCTGATCCAAGATGCATCTGCCCTGCGTAGACGACCGGGTGAATTTTTTAACAATAATATCGATTATTCTTCAACATTATCTAAAGATAACACTGCTGAAAATTTTTATATAACCGCGTCTTGTTATTAATCAATTTGCAAACTAATCATGGAATGGAAACTTGTTTTTATATTTTTCGGAAAAATACGGAAAATTTTCCGGGAAAAAGGCCTCGTTCATTTTCCGCGGAAAATTTTCCGACTTACAACACTAGAAAAAACAATAGATCTTTGGAAATAAATGAGATAAAATGTATATTTAAAATTTATCGACTACTGCTTATTAACAGCAATGAATTTTTTAATAAATGGTGAAAAATAAACTGAAAACGCAAATTTAGATATTTAAAAATGTTTTCTTTCTATTTAATGTTCTATCAAATTAATAATCTAGTTTACAAATCAAAAGAAAGTTATTTGTTTGCTCGAAGACCTATTGGTACGAGTTATTAGTAAGTTTTTTAATTTCTTCAAGTTTGTTTAGGGTTTAGCTATATTATCCCTTTTAATTATTAACTAATCTACTTTTTCGCGTATTTTATCAAAAAAAAAGTTAAGTCAACTTCCACTTTCTTAAAATCTATAAAACGTTTGAGTTAATCTATAATTTTATTCAATTTGTCAAATTAAAAAGTATTAATTTATACTTAGGAAGAATGACTATTTTCCACTTTACAGAATACCAGTATGCATATCATGGCATCCCTTCAATTTAAGTTTTCCGACGCGATTAAAAATCTAGCTTGTACAGTTTGTATACTCTTTTCTTTTGGCGTGGAAACACAAGAATAGTCTCAACTTCGTCATTCTCACTATGTATAAATAAACACTCCCAACGTTATATTTTTTTTTACATCAAGAGCCTTAATTATTTAGTAATATGAAATGAATAATCGTGTTTGTAAATTATTTTATTCCAAACTCGCCCACCCATTTGTTTGGAACAACGTCGATGGTTCCTGGAAGCATTTCAACCTAAATAAAAAATATTTAGTTAATCAATCTATGCTACATGCCACTCAATTTGGTTTTCAGAGTCGATACGTCCTCTTAACTGTGTTTTGTGAAATGTTTTTCGTGTTAGCTTATTCACACGCACTGTTTGTAACAATCAAATGTTTTAATCCTTAATATTGGAATATTGATGTTTTAATGTAGCTCTCGGGAAAGTAGTTAATATTTATTTAATTTTTTATTGCGGAACAAAATGTGATTTACAACTTAGTTAAGAAACAACATTTTCTGTACCGTATAAAATCTTTTTGATTTTTACTGAAGAGGTTTTTTACATGTTTCGGATAGGGCGATTACACGGCCGAGCGCCGTTCTCAAACGTGTATTATAAATCGAATGAATATTAAAAGAGTTTTTATTTCTTTACTTAGTCATTAATAACTTAAACACAAGAACAGAACTAAATGAGTATATTAAAGTTAACCACTCTATTAAGGGGAACATGTCTCAAATGTATTTTAGTTTTATTCATTTGTAAATAAACGGTCCCCAAAGTTGTTCAACAATTGATTTCCTATAACTTGGTAAATTGATTCTAACAATTGATCAGCGCCACCAGGTGTGCGTAGATGGATGTTTATTTTTATCAAATGCTTGCATACCAAAGCCTGAAAAGTTGAATTTTATAAAAAAAAACGGACACTGCTTTTGAAATATATGATTTAAGGAAATCTTGGAATACGCCGAAAGGCATTAGTATCAAATGTTTCTTAAATTTTAATGAAAATTTTGTGCTAGTTTCAGAAACAACATCTCTAAAGCATACCCCCGCAATGGACCTTTTACGTTAATAATGAAAAAAACAAGCAAGATTCATTAAACCTGATTAAAATAAGGAACTTTATATGCTAGTGGTATCTCAGAGCGTAAAAATTGTGTTCGTTCAACCACCAATTGTATTATTTTGACTTAATTAAAAATTAACGAAATTGATGCTGCTTAAACTCTGTTAACCAACGCAAATTTCGGGGAAAAAACATTTATTTTAAATTTTAATTAAGTGGCATTGCTCAAAATTATATCTGGAATCCAAATATCCATTGTTTATTTCCATGTAGCAAATTAACAATTTAGATACAAATTGTATTTCATTATTTATTTTTAATTGGTCATTCGTATGTGACATACACTTTTTGCTGGAAATGAAATTACACAAAGTATAAAACGTAACAGATATAGTGAATTAACAAAGCAATATAATAAGAAAAGCCGAAAAATATTTTCGAAGTTTATTAAACCAGAGAAAGGATCTGCGAAGATGCTTTTTTGTTGAATTTCATATTTGAGACTCATTTCGGAATTCCACTTAACGAATAAACCATTTTCACGCAATTGTTCAAACCTACAAAAGCATTGAAGATATAACATTATCACAAGAAAGTAAAAAATCTTAACATTCAGGGTCTTCCAAAAAAGCTCTTTTAGGTAGTGCCATCTGGTTTTAAAAAAATTGTTTATTTTTTGTAACCGTTGTGAGAGAGTAAAACTCAAATGATCAAAACACATTTTTTAAAAAAATAAAACGGATATTAAAACTGGTAAACATTTTAAAGGAATTCGAAAATATCAAAAACTGGCTTCTTTGTGTCTTATAGGACTACTTTTGAAAAATGTATTTCCCTACCATCGGCTAAAGTAGTACTTCTGAAGTAAGATTTATATTACATACATTCGTTATAAATCAATTCCATTTAAATTGTATATTCTTTTTTGTTATTAAAACACAGGTAGAGGTGAAATCTTGGTGCTATGCATAAAATTTTAAGTTGAGATACCATTGTTTTAATTAGATCACTATTTTAACATTTCTCCACTAGACCATGTCATAATGTTTCGTATAAATGGTAATGCCAATATAATTAATTAAATTAATTTAATATATTAACTATAATTGCTGACTCAATTGGTGCTGAAAAGTAAAATGACCGTTTAATCTTAAATTAATAAGTGTAATTACTTTTTATTAATTGCCGAATAATACGGAAATCTCTTTCGGATAGCGATATTCGCAAATTTATTTTGAACGGGTTCCTTTACGGCGTACACACTCGAAGTTAAATTCTTTTCAACCAGCTTTAAAACAGTTTCTTTTCTCATTGTCAAGAAAGCCAATCTTTGTTCGATTACTCGATTTAAATGATCGTCTTCGGGACTTAATAGTTTCAAGGATCTTCCAATGAAATCCGGAAACAATGTCTAAAAACCATAAAATACTTATTGAGTAATGTGCATTTTTATTAAGTAGAAATTGGAATTTAATTTTCTATTAAATGTACTAACTGTGACTATTTCCATAAAATGATCTTTTTATTTACATATTATGAGCTACTTTATTTTCTAGCTTTGTACACTGACTAGTTTTTAAAGCGCTAATTAACCGGGATGCTCGGTTTTGAAAATATGAAATAGGGTTAGTTGTGAAATCTTATACCGCCGCGTAGGCACACCTTGCAGAAGTATAATTTTTGTAAATATTACGGTCTTCCAAACCGTCTGCCACGCATTTTTATGTTTCGACCGTATGGGGTTTCATATATCTTGGCAAATTAGCAACGAATGATCCGTTTTAAGCCAGCTCCATTATAGAAGGCAAAAAATGAGGCTTTTAAATAACTGATGAAGAATTAGTCGATCTTAAACGGCGAAAGATAATTGGTCGTTTCCGTAAGACCAAACCTGTTCAACCAGCCCTTACGCTGCCATCGTCGAATCTTTAGGCTTTAATTCAGTTGATTTGAAGTATTTCCGAAGCAAGCATTTTGAGAAAGAGCCTGATTTTATCAAAGCGGGTGACTCATTTCCCTCTCGTTGCGTTTGGTTAATCATCGCAATCCAAGAATACCTCATGTTAAGTTAAAAGAAACCACCTATGGGCTGAATTGCAAAGGATGATAACATTAGCGAAGAAGTAGATTAGTCCGTAATAAAAAGGGATAAAAAAGCTTAACGCTAAACTAGGTCTTCGAGCAAACATAAAGACGCGTAACTCAGACCTAATAGATCTTAAAGTGAAACACTAAATTAAATTAAATAAATAAGATAAATTCCAATTGTAAACTGTTTCGTCCTATTTGGGACTCGTCAGTATCGTGCGGGAAATCTGGCTTGCTACTATTACACCGCAAAGAGAAACTAAGCCTAAACCTTAAAATAATCAAAACGCGTAGACTGATTTTTACAGTCAGATCGAATTTTCAATATATTTCCACGTTAGTTTAAAGAAATAATTAAAACAATCTTTACTAAATATTATCATAAGATACGGTGTTTAAATTTGCTCAAAAAAGTAAATATAATCTTAAATTATAATTTCTTCTGGGAATTTCATTTTTAAAATATCAAAGAAATATATTTTTTCACCTCTAGATAATTGTAGACAAAAGTTACAAGTAGGCTAGAAAATTACCCTTTTTTTTTGGTTTATGATAATCATCGCAGCTCAAAGTTTTTCTTTCAATTAAAAATTTAATTGAAGCCTAATAGCAATGGGAAAAAACTTCCACGATAGAGCTACTATGTTACAAAAAACACGTTTTCGCATTTAAATGTCATATACGAAGGTTTGCTTTCCTTTTATTTCCCAAGCGACGCCTTTCTTAATTAAATTAAATCTCGAACGTTACTTAAGAATAAACAATTTATTCAAAAAAACATCTATACACTTTGTGACGAAGCCAGTAGTGAGTGAAGACTGAGTACGTCAGTCGTTTAGAATTGGCTGTATTAACTAACGTAAGTATCTAGTCATAAGATCATCCTCTGAGCTGTTTGAAACTTCAACTTTTTCAGTATCAATTATAGGTTCTGTAGAGGTGGTCGTTAAAACATCGATATGGATGACGCTCTCCTAGCATACTTTATTGCACACCCTGAAGTTGCACTAAAAGCCCACATGACCATCAGGGTTTGACATCCTACCGTGTCCACATGGCTCTTCACAATGACAATATCAATTGTTTCGAGCAATTTTCTACCAATTCCATTATAAAGAAGATAAGTAACGAAGTGCAACCAACGACGGGATAATTCCCCAACGCATACCGTGTCGGTTGGGATAACAAGTACGGTCTTGAATATATGCCTACCCTTGCTCAAAGATATTAATTCACCAAGGCGCTGGAAGATGGCGACACAGTGCGAGTCGTGGCCTTTCGTGGCGTGAATCATATCAGGGACAAGGGAAAGGAGGGAGATCGGAATTCAGAATGGAAGCTTTTGTTTTTAATCAATCACAAAATCTTTATTTAACACTTATAAAAACACTAAACATTAATAAACAAAATACGGGGGAAATTATAATATTTTCTTTTCTTTTCTTTCGAGAGATATAATTCTACTTTACTCTCGTGGAGGGTTAGGCCACCACAATATCGACACTAATATTAAATGAAAAACACTACAATTAAAACGGGCGACAATTATATCTTTAAAACAAAAACCACTAATTTCAAATGGCTAGAGCGAGGGCAAAAACGAACGAAAGTGGTAATCCTAACGGTACAAACATATAAGTGGGATGAGCTCTCAAAAAAAAATATATATATAATCAGCGAGGCTAATACCCAAGGCACCACCTTAGGTCAGAGTCATCATGCGACCTTTGAAGCCCTTAATTCAGGTGGCCGGGTTACAATGCGTAGGAGGGTGGTGGCAAGCCCTGCATGCCACGCGATCGAACCAACAACTCCCTACACTAACTATTACCGTTAACCTAGACAAGTTTTTACGGAAGGGGAAACCGAAGAACTCAGGGGAAAACCCCTTAAACCAGTGGGGGAGAGAACTTGCAAACTCAACGCAGAAGGAGTTGTTCCGAGTTTTCACCAAGTGCCACAAGCTGGGATCGAACCCGGCTCCTCTTGCTGCTAGGCGAAAGGGCTAACCACTCCGCCAATCTAAAGGGGACCTGTCTTTGGCCCTTTCTCGAACAATAGCGAGGGCTTTAACCTTCTTTCTAGGAATTATCCTCTACGTTTCACTGGCTATTTCAGATTTGGTCCCTAGGTACTCTACAAGTGGAGAGGGATTTATGGTAAATTTATATTCATCTGTTGATTCTATTCGTGGCTGCTCTTCGGCTTAAGGGATTCCGGATTACGGGAGGTTCCGGATTACGCAAGTCACACGCGCACGCGGTTTCAACGGAGGGGTTCAAAGGGGGCTTCTAATTGTTTCGCGGTGACAGTTCTAAATTGTCAATTCGTCTCGCTTGCAGCGCGGGTTTCCGGATTACGTTAACTTATGAGGCGGATTACGGTATGGATGTGCGGGCTCAGGAACTTTGGGTTTTGGTCTTGCGGTTGTGGGGTGGTGTTGAAATAAAAACAAATGGTGACCTATTTTTTATGTGGGTCATTGGTTCTTTTAAAACTCGAGTCCTGTCATGCTACGGATTTCGTCGTTTGACCTGGGAAGATTCGCTCGTGATTGCGCGCGGGGGGGGGGGAGATGGCAGATGGTCTTGGGATTGTTTTTAGTGTCGACTTTGTGGCGGCAGCCTTGGAACGTAGCGCTTTCGTTTTGGTCTTGTTACCTGGTAGTAGGTCTGAGGCCTGTGAACATGAAAATGGTTTCATGTGGTCTCTGTGAGCTGAGGTTGTGTTAAAAATTATTTTTTCATTAAGGATAAATAACCAAATAAACGTTCTTATAGAGTCTAATTCAACGATAAAGTTTCAAAATTTAACTTAATACTTTAGTATATCGTTGTTAAAAATACTACAGCAAAACTTCTAAAACTTATTTTTGGTCTTACAATTTTTTATTTACCATATTTTCACCCGAAGTAAGTTGCCTATTCGTAATTTATCCATCTGTAGAAAAAAAATTCATTTCATCCCCTATCTCAAGCTGCATAGCTCAAGTGATGTGTTATAATAATTTATTTTATTGTCGGGTATAGAAAGTGATTGAACACTTGTTGTACCCCGAAACGGGATTCTAGATGTTACAATTGTAATGCGCGTAGGAGTGTGGTGGCAAGCCCTTCATGCCACGCGCACGCGGACCAACAACTCCCTATACATGCGACCAATCGAAGTTGGCTGTGGCTCTGCCCAGGTAGAGATTATCTAAAGTGAAAGTAAAAGCAGTACCTACGCATTTGTACTATAGGCAGTGGTAAAAGTATCTCGCCATTAGGCATTAGCACGGTCGGTTTTAAACAATAGATAGTGCCTGTAATTTGAATGAATATGGTAACTTTTGGTAAGTATTAAATATATTATCAAGTTAATGATAAGCTTATAAAACATGAATAGATATTTACTAAATGTCATTTGACATGATCACTTGGGATTTAATAATGGATTATCGTGACCCAGCAGTTAAGCCTTTGTATCACTTTCCAGAGTCTCATTTGCATTAACAAACTTTTTTTTAAAACTATGATTTTATGAATTTATTCAAGCTATAAATCGGTTCACATGGTGTGCAATAAATTAACTTAGGTTCAATTTGTTTCCAATAAGTTTAAAATTTAGAAATGATGCTTTTTATTTGAACGTTGAGTATTGAAATTGAGAAAAACTACATTTTTCTAAATTTTAAAAAGGAATTATTATTACCAGGGCTATATTTACTGCTAATCTTGAAAAATAAAGGCCATCACAAATTCATATTATTAATTAAAAAGTTTAGCAATAGAAAGTTGTGACAAAAAATTCAAATATTTAGCTCTGATTTCATGATTCTTGGTATGCGATACAGCGGGTGAGCAAAATACCTGTGTATTTAATGTGAACATATTAAAATCTGGGAGAAAATATAATTCCATTCCCAAATTGATAACTCTACATTAGTTCACCATGTTTGCATTAAGTGATTTTAGGGAAAAAAAAATAGAAATAATGCTTTTTAATTCAATGTTGAGAGTTGAAATTTGGAAACATTCTACATTTTTCTTAACCCTAAAATATGACATTATTTTCATTAGGGCTATATATACTGCTAATCTTAAATACTATAGGCCATCACAAATTCCTAATAAAAAGTTGTGTAATAGTCAGTTGTGATAAATAAAAATAAAAATCAATCTTCATCCGCAGTTTCTTAGTTAGTACTAAATAAGTTTGAGGAATTTATAAATGTCATTATTGTTATATTTTGAAGTTTTTTTTTCTGTTGTCATTGAGTTTAGGTGATTTGTGTACCTTTAATAATGAAATAGACTTTGTAATACCATGTTTATGTTTTTCAAAATTGGGATTTAAGATTATCTCATTTGATGGAAATTAATTTCAAAGTTTTTTTTATTAATTTGAATAAGATTTAATATTTAGGAAGTAACGACAAGTAAGATTAAACTTTTTTAAGATGTTTGACCAAATTGATGGAGATTTTAGATTAAGTATTGCAATAAATACCGT
The DNA here is from genome assembly GCF_980474605.1 of Leiobunum rupestre. Taxonomy (NCBI): domain Eukaryota; kingdom Metazoa; phylum Arthropoda; class Arachnida; order Opiliones; family Sclerosomatidae; genus Leiobunum; species Leiobunum rupestre. Next base: position 25,543,506 of record NC_143385.1, on the reverse strand, counting down.
GTATATTTTCCGCAAAAAGCGGTTTGTGATATTTTAGAAACATGTGAGATATTAATATTCGCTGTATACATCGAAATTAATATTTAAAATTCGTCAATAAAATGTCGTTTAGTTTAAAATATTCTCGATTATTGGAAATACGATTTAAGTATTTCGAAATAACGTTTATTCAAGTTTTAAGTAGATCCAATTTTTTATTTTCCAAAAAGTGATTTGTGTTGATTTAATTAACTGATATGTTTTAGTAGTTCATATTGCATTGTAACCCAAAAGTTTTATAAAAAGTACTGTTCTTTCTTTGCTTAACTTAAATTTTTTCCAGTGTCGGTTAATATTTTTATGGCTATCAATAAATTTTTATGTGAGAGATACATTAAATAAAAGTTGAGCTATTTCGGAGATCACGCCTGCTTTAATTAATATGTAAAAGGCATACATTCTAGTATAGGAACGACGTTATTTTAACTCCTAAAATACGTTGATTTATAGTTGGTTTTAATTAGAGCACTAACTTTAGAAGAACGTTTTATGGTAGTTTATTGAACGTTTAATAAAGGATTTTTTTGTATAACGTTTTATTTACGTTGCAAAAGTAACGTTACTATTAGAAAAATATTAACGTTAACTAAACGTCTTTCTAACGGTTTTTTTATAGTATAAATCACCGGACATGATCTACGTTATTATAACGTTTGATTTCCTACTATTTATCAACGGTTTTAAAGCGGTTTTTTAAACAAATTTTACTACCTGGGAAGTTATTTAAGTTTTTAGTAAATGTTAATGCCAAAGTAAAAAACACATAAAATAAAATAAAATAAATGTAAATATGTGGGGGATGATGAACCTGAAGGGTTACAGAAATAATGACCTTATATAACTGGCGTCACATCATGTCTGAAAACTATAAATTTTATAAACCTACTGTTATCGTCCGAGAATAAACAAATGTGGAGAAATGTAGACCATCAATGCAGATTCGCTCACCTACACCATATAAAATTTTATATTAACGCCTGCGATCGACTAATTTAACTCGATTTTCTTCCAGATCGTCTAAACGGGCAGAACAACTAAGCGCTCTAGCATAATAGAGTACTGAACGTGTTCTTAAACATTCATTTAGTCAAAAATAAACAAATGTAGTTTCAACATGACGAATTCCTACCACAAAATACATATTCAGTCACAGTGGCGTCGCTTGAGCCACCTCTAACATTTTTGAAGCGCCACCTAAAATTTTCGAAAAGTACCTCCTAAAATTCAGAAATTTTTGAATTCACTTGGAGAAAAGTTTCTTCGAAATGCTTCCTTAAAAAAGCTTAACAAAAACTTCATTTTTCGTAGTCGGCCTCGATGTTTCAACAACCAAACCTTTTGGAGAGGGCCCCTTCTCCCATATCACTCATTGGGATGCCACTGACCATTCAGGGCTCATGGCTTAAGCGCCTCTAGTTTTGAAATCCTGGTGACGCCACTAATTAGTTGTAAAGTTTTCAAACCTCAACATTAGATTAAAAAAAGGGAACCGTGTAACGGCCACCAAGATTACCAGATCTTACAGATTTGCCCCTTATGAGCTCCTTATCTGTTAAATCAAAAAAAGAATTATCTAATTTTTTGGGAATGCAATACATTTTTTACATTTAAAGTCTGGTTTTCAGTTATGGGTTAAAAATACATATTTCAAAAAACTTTCCCAATAAAAAGATGAGCCTTAAATTATTCCATTTTTGAAGTTTAACAACGTGGATTTTTGGCCAGATTTTCCAAACACCAGTCTGGAAACGATAATAATCTAGAGATCAGGAGTGCCCAAATAGAAATTTATTATATCAACCATGATAATGATAATATCGACTTTCAAAACTTATAAATTTAAATCATGATCTTGACCTTCAAAATAGCCACCGTGAGAATTGGTAATCTTGAACACCCTTGAAATAACTAATTTCAGACAAAATCTTCCCAAACTTATTAAGATGATAAACCGTGAAGGGAACCTCTTTTATTGGAAATTACCACGTATCTGTTCTTAAAATTATTTGCTATTAGATTTATTCGAAAAAGGTTTGTGCAGGATGACCGTTAGATGGTGCTGAATAATGTTTGGTACCTGAATAGTTTTTGCAGAGAGTGTTCCCCGAATCGCTCCCGCAGTGTAGTACCCTCTTTTTATTTGCCAATATAAATCTTGGAGGGTCTCTACAAGGGGCTCTGTGAATTGAATGGTGCTTGTAGATTGTAGTCTTGAATTGTAAACGCACACAACGGTGAAAGATAAGATACAGGAACAAATCCGCATTATTGTAACAGAAACCACGAAGAAACGAAATTTCTAAATAAAAATTGTAAGTCTATGAACCAGAAATATCAAGAATTTTTGATCAATTAACTATAATGAGCTGTGATTGAATCTATATCTCAATCAAGAAACCTGAACCTTTGGTTTTAATGTAACTGTTAGAGCGTGTTAGTTCTCCGTCTTTTACGTGTACATTTCTACTTGAACTAGAGTTCAGATTTTGAAGCACGCGTGCTACTTGATCATGCGAAATCTAAATTAATAGAGCTCGGCTTTGCAACGTAAGAGAAACGTGTTATATTCCTTTATTTAATTAAATCAGTAAGAAACTATAATTTTACTTTAGGCAACCTGGTGAAAAGAAACATAATTTACAGTTTTGGATATTTAGTATAGTTCGCATACGCCACACTCTTTTCAAACAAACGGCTTAAGCAGCTACTAAGTTCATCAACAATGGGCCGTGTACATCATTAACAAGTGTTTCGTACACACAACTATTTCTAGGGTCATTCCATGTGAAATCGAGAGGTTCGGAGGCACTACCTCACCGATTTTTACATGAATTTTTTTGTGTTAATGTAGGCTTGAATTAATGACAATTCCCAAAATTTAAGAACTCTAGCTGTCAAATTGGGCGTTTAATGATTTATTGAAATTTACACACAACGAAGGCTTCGTGGCTCCAAAAATTCAAATATGTGACCATAACTCGCAGTGAAATTACCCAATACAAATAATAATGAGTCACTGCATTACAAATTCGACATGAAATCCGAATCTGGCAATGAAATTTAAATCGGACAATTATTGTAGAAGATATTAAGGTATTAGGGCGGTTCATTTGACCCCCAAAAATCGAAAATGAAGTCACCTTCGATTAGTTAGTTCTTCTGACTTAAATAACTTAGATTTAAAATATCAATAATTTAGGTATAACACTTAGTTTATTTTATTTTGAAAAAAATATTTCTAATTTGTAATGTTGCATATAGAGGTCACTTTTTCAATAAAATGCAATTTAAATGTTTTGTATTGATCATAAAAAAAATTGAATATCAATCTCTTATTTATTTCAATTTTAATTTTAACATTAAAAACCATTCAGTGTATCTTAATTTGGCCCCGAATTTTTTTAGATCATTACTGTAGAAGACATTAGGGGGTTCTTTAGACCCCCAAAAACGGGAATGACGTCACCTTCAATTATTTCGATTTTTTAATATGTTAATTAGTTATTTTGGCAAAAATAGCTTATATTTAAAATATCAACAATGAGAAACGATTTATACTATGAAAATTTTTAATTATGGTGTTTGGATTTAATTTTTTTATTTAAATTGTAATTTCATCATTAAACTCCATTAAGCATAATTTAAGAGTATGATTAGTTCATTAGCTTTTCACTAGATGTAGTGAAGATAAATTTCGGCTATGCTCCACTTCTCGAAGAACGGTTGAAAGGAGCTAGAACAGTTTAAGGCACAACGAGTCACTACTCCTTTGTACCAAAGGATTTAAATCATATGTCGATTTCTAGACTTTCCGGAGATAACGATTATTTACGGTTTCTGTTTGGTAACAGAGAAACTTCATTTTTAATGTCTCAAACCTGGAAATACGCGGCTCGCGTTTATGGGGCAAAATTATACTTTGGCGTTCTTCTTGATCTTAGAGAAGACCAGGACTAAGCTCTTATTAAGGGTCTGCACCCTCACCAATTTGTGCATTCACACAAATCACCAAGGAGAGACGATCTGTGCTGATCCCATTGTTGATATTTAATATATAATCTACTTGGGGCAGGATAACAGTTATCCTGCCCCAAAACATCGAAATACTCGAAGGTGACGTCATTCCCGTTTTTTGGGGTCTAAAGAACCCTCTTATGTCTTTTACAGTAATGATCTAAAACAAATTTCGGGGCCAAATTAAGATACACTGAATGGTTTTTAATGGTACAGTTATAATTGAAATAAATAAGAGATTGTTATTCAAATTAATTTATGATAAATACAAAGCTTTTAAATTGCACTTTATTGAAAAAGCGACCTCTATATGCAACATTACAAATTAAATTAGTTTTTCAAAATAAAATAAACTAAGTGTTCTATCAAGAATGTATTTATTTATACTCAGAGAGAATGACTATGTCGAGACTATCGACGGACACGTTGAGGCCCTAACCCCGTCACGCTAAGGGGGGGGGGGGGGGAGGCGGTCTTATTTTTCTCCTCGCAGCAGCGTTAATCGCGTCGAAAAACGTAATTTTTATGAACCAATGAGATTGCAGTATTATTTGATTTTATTAAAGCGGAGGAGCATACCGGGGGGCCCAACGGGTGGAATTGGAGAAACGCTAAAAATAATCTCGACATATTCATTCTCCCTGAGTATAAATAAATACATTCTTGGTTATACTTAAAATAAAAGTTTCTCATTGTTGATATTTTAAATCTACGTTACTTGGATAAGGCAAAATAACATACACAAAAATTAAAAAAAATCGAAGGTGACGTCATTTCCGTTTTTAGGGGTCAAATGAACCCCCCTAATGTCTTCTACAAAAATGATCTAAAACAAATTTCGGTGTGAAATTAAGATACACTGAATGGTTTTTAATGTTCAACGATAATTAAAATAATTAAAAGATACATATATAAATTCATTCATGATATATAAATTCATTCATGATGTATAAATTCATTCATGATAAATAAATTCATTCATGATATATTAATTCATTCATGATATATAAATTCATTCATGATATATAAATTCATTCATGATAAATACAAAACATTTAAATTGCACTGTATTGAAAAAGCGACCTCTATTTTCAACATTACAAATTAAAAAAAATTTCAAAATAAAATAAACTAAGTGTTATACTTAAAATAAAAGTTTCTCATTGTTGATATTTTAAATAAAAAGTTACTTGGGTCAGGAGAAATAACATAAGAAAAATAAAAAAATCGAAAGTGACGACATTTTCGATTTTTGGGGGTCAAATGAACCCCCCTAATACCTTAATATCTTCTACAATAATTGTCCGATTTAAATTTCATTGCGAGATTCGGATTTCTTGTCGAATTTGTGATAAATTGACTCATTATTATTAGTATTGGGTAATTTCACTGTGAGTTATGGTCAAATATTTGAATTTTTGGGGCCGCGAAGTCTTCGTTGTGTGTCAATTTCAATAAATCATAAAACACCCAATTTTACAGCTAGAGGGCTTAAATTTTGGAAGTTGTCATTAATTCAAGCCTACATTAACACAAAAAATGCATGTAGTGCCTCCCAACCTCTCGATTTCACATGGAATGACCCTCTAGCATTTGATTTTCCTCCCACTAAAAGTCGTTTTAGGTATTTTATTATATTAGTGATAAACATGTTTCTTTCGAGGAACCCAATAAATTCTAACCTTTATGTGTTCTTTACAAATATATCTTTGAAACCTTAAGTATGCTACAATGTTTTTAAAAACCTTGTAAAATGGTTCAAGGTTTCTCAAATTTACCGTAGCGATTTCTTTTGAACATGTATACCTTCAAAATTTCCCAATTTGGACACCTTTTCTATAAATGCAATCATGCACAATATAATATTTATATACAGAGTGTTCCAGAGAAGTCTGGCACAAACTAACAGGCGTGTTCTTTGGGTAACAAGGAGTGAAAAAGGCCCGAGAAAAGTTATCCTAAATTGAACCATATCCGAGTAATTGTCCGCCAAAAATCGGCCTCCAAAACGTCGGAAAACGCGCAAATGTGCAGTTTCTAATAATCCTTGGACCCAATTGTTTCCTTTTACTAAGCTTTTTTTTTATCGAGAAAGATAAGAAAACGATAAAAAGTTCGTTATTAATTTCTACCTGTAGAAATAAACAATAACAAGGTGTTTTATAGTGACCACGCCAATAGACGATTTCAGAAACGATAGAGACCTACGGCGGCATATTTTTCCGATTTATGTAGATGTATCGGCTGCTAGATTGGAGTTTTGAAGGGGCCTGGAAATAAGCGTACCGAGTCACTGATTAGCGAGCTGCAGCGAACTTTGCAGCTGGTCTGGATTCAGCTGAGCTGCAGAAAACAAAAAGTGTCGTCTGCTAGTTAACATTATCGATTTGTTTAGGCCTTGTATGCTTGTCGTAGCTTTCGATTTGGTGGTAAAATAAAAGTTTCCAAAATCAGGGTAAGTTTATGAAATATTGGAAATTAGACCAAAATATTACGCAACTTTAACGAAAATTTGTGTAAGGAACCTGCCAAGCATCTTTCACTCTGAAAAAACAGTATTCGGTTTTTGCTATCATTACCCTGAAAGGTACAGTGTCTTATGGAAAATGTGGTTGAAAATCTGGAGCTGGTAGAAGGTGGAAATGTTCCTGATACAAGCGCCGCTCTTCCAGCGCATTTCCCTGAGTCAGTCCTTACATAAGATACATATCCGCATATTCTTCATGTGTGAAGAACGTCATAGCAGGCTTTAGATACGAAATGTGAATTTAATTGTTGAGGTTAAATTATTAATTATATAATTCAAACCTTGTACCCGTCCAAATAACTATTTGAACATGACTAACCCTGTAGACTTAAAATATTTTTGGTGGACTATTCAAAGAGACCATTAGTTACGCAAGCCAACTACATTAAGTGTACTAGCATTCGGGGAACAAACAAGGAGATGATCTCGATAGGTTCCAAAACCAGTGGTGTAGTCGGGCCAGGGCGGGCCAGGGCGTCGCCCTGGTGCTTTTTTCAAAGGCAGGGCGCCGCCCCGCCTTGGTTTTTCCATTTTGCCAGGGCGCGCCCTGCCTCTTTTTTTCAACTTTCCAGGGCGCGCCTTGCTACTATTTCGTAAATCATTTTTCTCGAATAAAGGGTGTGTGAATTTATTATAAATACCATAACAATTTCAAATAGTTACCTAGGTACGGCCAGCTTCGATCACGCTAAAAATCGAAGTTGAATGTACATTTATAGGTTTTATTTTTTATTGTTGCCGTATAATTCAATATACCCTTTTGAAACAGGGCGGCTCCAGTGGGAGCGCAGCATTAAAATTACAAAATAAAATAATATTTACAAGGTAAAATAGCTCTTTTTTTTCTTTTTTTACAAACTTTGAGCTTTAAAATTTATGTTATTTACAATATTTACATTGGTGATTAGGAGAGCGACCGAAGTTTGTTCCTTTTACATTGCCAGATTTCCAGGATTTTCTGCACCACAGCTAAATCCCACTTTGCACCCTTAAGTCCAAGAATTACGCTAAGCGAGTTCCCAAAATTATCTGCCCGCCAATCCCAAATAGACTGGTCCACTTCTGTCTCAGGACCTTCCAACAGTACATGGTACAGGTCTTCGTCGACTAATCCACATAGCTGTGCAAAAATTCGGACCTAACAGCTGTACCTGACGTTTGCTGGTAATGAGAGCCCCAGTACGGGCTTGGAAAATGAGGCCACTTCCCCATGAACCATTGTAGCTGCTTTTTGACTTAATAATGGCACAAGCTTTCCTTTCCACCAACTTGTGATTTCCAGAGTACTAGCGCCCGTTTCTTTACCTCCTTTTCCACCCATTCCTTATAGGAACTCGCCCGGTCTCTCTTTGATCCCCCACAAAATTGACGGTCAATACGTTCAATGGCACGCGTCCACTCCGTACTCAGTCCACCTGCACGGATATACGTATACATTTTACAAGCTAAACGACTAAGGTGCATAAATTTGAGCCTTCCCAGGTACTTAATCTCGCTACGAGCCTCTCTTGTAGCCATTGTATTCCATCCCATTTCTCCGTCCACAGCAGTATTAGCTGCAAATGGGCCTGCATTCAGTGCTATTTTGCCTACCAATCTTTGAGATCGCTCTAGTATGTTTCTAGTCTTTGCCTAGTAGCATATACTACTTCATTGCCATATGTTATGGTTGGAACCGCTACACTCTTCCAGAGTGTGCGGCCTACGGAGTATTTCTTGTAGGAATGTTCTGAGAGATTACGGACCGCCCAACGCCTCTTATTGCTTTTACTAGCCACTGTCTCCTCCATGGTTGTTAGGTAATGGTCATTGCTACTAATAGTTATCCCAAGGTATGTATAACGAGTCACCTGTGGCATACATTTTCCGTTGAGGACATAGGGCTGGGGGTCATTTTTATCCGCGTAAAGGCTCATTGTATTTGATTTCTCCATGCTGAAGACCAAATTTCTATTCCTGGCAAAATCAGAGCATACGTCAAGCAGTGGCCGTAGATCGGAGTGCTTGTTTGAGAGCAGTACAATATCATCTGCATAAAACAGGCATGACACAACCAAATCAGACCGGTGGTCCATGGACCCCCAAAGCGTAGCACCGCAGCCAGCGTCCATAAGTACGTGATCCAAATCATCGAAATACACTGAACAGCGTGGCGGACATCGGACACCCTTGCCGTAGGCCAACGCGGCTCTCAATTTCTTCAGTTTCCGTTCCATTTAGGTGGTAAGTATACCTGCACTCCGTGTACAGCGCCTCAATTTCCGATTTCAGTGTATCCGGAACTGCCTTGGAATTCTGACATTCCCACAATATGTGACGGTCAACGCTGTCATAAGCTTTCCTTAGATCCAGAAATGCAATTTCCAGCTGGGTAGACATTTTTTTAGTTAGATCAATTCGCTGTGTGATGATGAATAAATGGTCTCCAGTCTGTGTGTCCTGACGAAAGCCGCCCTGAGCGTCGCAGAGCACACGATTGTTCTCCAAAAAAGCAGTGAGGCGACCCTTTAACAGCATAGCATACACTTTGTAGATTACCGAGGGCACAGCAATGGGGCGATATGAATTTTTACCTTTACCTTTATAGATAAGCGATACCCGTGCAGTGAGCCAAGACTGGGGTATGGTTTTACCTCTCTTAATGGTATTTAAGAGGAAGCATAGTGTCGATCTTGCACCGGGTCCAAGTGCCTGTAGACACTCCGCATATACGCCATCCATTCCCGCCTTCCCTGTCTTCAAAGTGAACAGAACCATATTAAATTCCTGGATGGAGAAATCATCCTCGGGGGTTGATACGTAGTTGGTGTTACTTGGGGATTCTGTAGTCAGATTACAACTCTTTATGGCATTATCAGGCATTGGTACTGATCCTGACAGTAACTCAACCTCTAGCTCTGCAATGTACTCCATGATTCGTATAGAGATAGTTTTTTTGTCCCACAATAGTGATCCATTCTTGGCCCTAATCCCCTTGAAAGTCTTTTACACTGCCCGCCCCTGTTTTTTCAAAGATTTCATGTATATCCAGAAGTTCTCAGAACTTTCGCCCTTTGTCTTTGGCAGCTCTCTCAATTTCATTTTCCATTTTGAAGTTGACTTTTTTCATTTCCCTTGCTATCACAGCTTTTGCATTTTCCTTAGCGGCTTTATAGGATGTCCAGTGACCTAGAATAACCTCACTTCTATCCTCTTTGGCTAGGGACTGTCGATGTGAAAATCTGCCTCTAGTAGTATGCTGTTATGATCACTTGTCACGCTTTTTGAGCCAGCTTCATCAATCTCTATTTTGGTAACAAAATCCTCCAAGGCCTCATTATATAAAATAAAAACCACTGTAGTTTGAACTCTCGAATTTTGCCAAGTATATCTTTCCTTACAGGTAGGAGATAGATTACCAATTGTCAACCCAAACTCTTCAGCAAACTGCTTCAGTTGACAACCAATTAAATTATCTGTCCCATACTCTGATATGTGACCATTGAAGTCACCCATTATGCATACATTGTGTACATTCATTACTGCTTCAACAACATCACTACTAAGGCAATCAAAAATATGCGTATTCAACGTCTTAGCTGCTACCGACTCTCCTGTAGCGCCAACTTCGATTACGTGCGAAATCGAAGTTGGCCGTACCCAGGTAGCGCCCCGGTTCTTTTTTTCTTAGGACTACACCACTGTCCAAAACACCTCACAAGGTGTTAAATTTGTACTTACTTATGTAAAAAATTAAGAAAACGAAATTCAATAATTCCTTGTTATTGCTAAAACGTATTTCTATATGTAGCTTACTTCTTTCATTTTAACAAGTTTTATTTTTATCGAAAAATATAATAAACCAATGCTCAGTGTAAGGAAACAATTGGGTCGAAGGAATAATAGAAACTACACATTTGCGCATTTTTCGACGTTTTGGAAGCCAAATTTTGACAGCCAATTACTCGGATACGGTTCAATATAGGAAAACGTTTCATCGGACCTTTTTCACTCATTGCTACCCACATAAAACGTCTGTAAATTTGAGATTTCTCTATATATTTATATATCTATTCCTCATTGATTCCCTGACAGTGGTAATTTTTTTACACTTCTTATGAGGGCTTTGCTCCGTATGTGTAAGATTCGGGAACAGATTTGAGAACGTGCAAATGTCTTGGTAGTGCTTTATTTCGGTATCACCTTTTCAAGATTCAGAATCCGTACTAAACACTTTTCCAAGACTAAAGTATTTTTTTAGATGTTTTTGAATAGTAAACCTTTTTCAGCTTCACTTAAACGATTGCGCATTTTCTTTCTTTTAGTGCGCATTCCTTTGTTTTTCCTTTACGCGGACTCTACACTTTATTTTCGAGAACATTGTAATGAAATGACAAAAACATCTTTAACATACCTGTCCGAAGACTCCACGACCTTCAAGGCGCTGGGGCCAAATATTAATTAACTTCTGGGAAACTTTTATTATGATTTGGAAAATAAGAATGGTTATCCATATCTATAAAATACTAAATATAATTAAGTTCAAATTTTTGAAAAACTATGTGCATAAACTTGTTTCAATTCTGCTTAATATTTTTAATTAGTAAATTCTTCATTATTTATTATTCATAATTATTCAATAATTTAATTCGTAAAATATCTATTGTTAACTTACGTGAAAAGAGAATGGTCGTAAAAAGAATTGTGCGGAACGATTTTCGGAGTATTCAGGGTAACGAATGAAGAACGATGATTTGTCGTCCAAAAAAGGAACTGTAAAATCCGCCACTTGCAATCGGTCCGGATATGCTCCCATTGTGTCGACTGCGACAGACACTTCCTTCAAAAGAAAATTCAAAATGAGATATTATAAAGATAGTTTCGTAAGTAGCTTATTAACCATTATTTTCAAATGCAATCTTCTAAAAAAATATTTTATTAAGTAACGCAATGACCACTATTCTATCAAGACATAAATATTTAGAGATAATGTCATATGTAACCTAATACCAAATAGAAAATTTAATAAAATCTATTATAAATAGTTTAATTAATTTTAAAATACCAAATGAAAATTTCATAATAATTATTATTATAAATAACGTAAAAATATGATATCAAACCGACATGTTTAGAAATATTATTATACGACGAAAGCAATATAGACTGGTTCACTCTTCGTCAAAATAGGATTCTAGCGGCATTTTGGGTAACATTTGGCTAAATGAGTTTTTTTTACTAGTTCGGACCTCCTGAACACGGATTTCGATGTTGGCACTCCCGATTTTGGACCGGAAGCTCAGAATTCAAGATGGCGCCCAATATGGCGGATGCTATTCCGTAAATGCCGTTTTCAGGGTTATTTACGTCATAGAATGCGAAAATAATTGTTATAGACTGTACAAGCAATTTATTAGCCCTGGTCCGAAACTTAAAATTCAAAATGGCGTCCATGATGGTGAACATAATATTTTAATCCAGGAGCAACAAACACAAGGAGAACGCAGTTACCCTTTAAACGCGCTAACGAAGGGTTGTGTACAACTATCATTGGACGGACCTTTACGCTGCATGTTTTACGGAGAGGGGGAAAACAATCTCCGAAATTCCCCTTCCGACGGCAGCAGGCGCTAAAGCGTCTAACCAATGAAAACTGTACACAAGAAAATGCACGACTTTTGACGGGTTGCGTTCTCCTTGTGTGGAGTGCTGTGTTTGTTGCTCCTAGATGTTAGTTAACATAGGAAAATCAAAATATTTAAAATTTTCTAATGCTATTTTTTTAAAAAAGTGGTTAAATTTGGGCATATATAATTAAACTGGGTAAGTTAATGTAAAATGGGTAAATTTGGGTAAATGCAAGTAAATTTTGAAAAATTAGCGAAATTTTAAGAAATTGACAAAATGTATGTGAATTCGGGATAAAATAGAGCAAATTTACTTGAAATATCTAAAATTGGGTAAATTTATATTCTATGTCTAAATTTGCGTAGAATTAAAGAAAATATAGACGAAATATTGGAAATTTGATAAAGTTTTGGGAGTTATATAAATTTATAAAAATTTGGTAAAATTGATAGAGATTGGTCAAAACTTTATAATTTTCTGTAAATTTGGTTAAAATTGTATAAATTGATGAAATTATTCGATAAATTCGTGTAATTTTGGGTTAACTTTAGTAAATACGTGAAAAGGTAGAAATGTTCCAAATTAAAAGAGAAGCAAAAAAAACTAAATCCACAACAAATTTAAAGTCATTTCAAAATGAATAACCCGTACTAGGAATCTATACCTCTACTTGGAATGCTTATCCTACCGTATAGCGTATGGTAAGATCACTTTGACGGTTTTGGCACGCCTAAGAGACCAAAAATCCCCTTAGCGCGCGCTACGCTCTCACGATGTTGGTTGTTAAGTTAACATAGTGACGTCAAAAAAACCGTCAGCCACATCGAGACGATTATCTGCCGCGATTAGCATTCCAAGTAGAGGTATGGATTCCTGCTTGTACCAATAAGTCTTCGAAAAAATATAAAAACGCAAAAATCGGGTCAAATAGATCTTCGAGTCAAAAACTAATTTAGAAAAATTATAACCGACAGAATTTCCCAAAAGGTAAACCGCTTTCGCCATATTTGGGGCTCATCAGTACCGTGCACGTAATCTGGCATGTGACTAACTAATCTGAAAAGAAAAACTAAGCCTAAGCATAAAAAATTCAAAACTGGTTGGGTAGCAACGTAAAGCCAAATAGGAGAATAGTCTTGGATAATAAAATATACGAGAAGATAAAGATTAAGGGCCACACCGGCGTTTGAATTTGACCAGAAAAGGAATGATCGTATCTGCTACCACGTGCTAAATTTGGGACGAATTTTCAAACACCGGTGTGGCCCTTTAATAAGAACCACCTATGGACTATGATGCAAAAACTGCTTTAAAACGCAGAAAGGTAGGAAGGTCCACAAGGTGTCTGGAATTGAACAGACTGGGCATTTTTCTCAAAAACAACAAGAGTTAGAGTTTTAATTTATAGGGTATTATTTTTAACATGACAATGCTTCATATTCAAATTTTTGGAAAAATCGGAAAATATTTTCACGTTTAAGAAAAAAATTTCTTAAATTAAAATATTTTCGGTGAATGTTTTTGAACCGTAATATCCGAAGATTTTCTTCACTTGGGAACATGTGGAACGTTAACTCTTTTCTATTGCTTGTATAAGAGGTACAAGATGGTACACAACAAGAAGGCATGGTCTACAATTTATACTTTTTATATGAATAGTTACAGATACATTCATAAATTCGTCTTTCATATAACGCTTTTAAAAATGGTGTTTTCACATCAATAATGAGTGTCGTCTTCACATCAATAATGAGTTAGAAAATGTCGTCTTCACATCAATAATGAGTTAGAAAATGTCGTCTTCACATCAATAATGAGTTAGAAAATGTCGTCTTCACATCAATAACGCGTCTCCTATATATTCCTCACTTTTCCCTTTCCCGTCGAGAAACACATTCTCGTTTAATTAGTTTATTTAATTTAGTAAATGTTTTTAATATAATTTTAAACTTGTCACATTTACTTATTTCAACATAGTTTGTACAAAAATATTGCGTAGGCACGCGAAAAAAGCTTTTTTTTATCAAAAGGAATTCGATTTCCGCGCCTTCGCCCTGTATTAAAATCTTATTAAATCTTATCGCCGAAATAAGTAGCCCAGTAGACAATATTATGGAATTTTTTCCATGATTATCTCTTTAGTTTATGGAAAATGATAATATAAAACGGTCAAATAATTGCTTTAACAGTCTATAACAATTATTTTTGCACTCTAAAATTTAATTTTCTACGACAAAAACAACCTTGAAAACGGCCTCGGGACTGAAAATATCGTACTTGTAAGAACTCGTCCGCCATCTTGAATTCTGAGCTTCCGGTCCAAAATCGGGAGTGCCAACATCGAAATCCGTGTTCAGGAGGTCCGAATCAGTAAAAAAAACTCATTTGGCCAAATGTTACCCAAAATGCCGCTAGACTTGTAAAAATGACCACTTTAGAGAAAAGTGAACCAGTCTAATACTCTGTACTAGTGTAAAAGATTTGGTAAATTAAAAATTTTCAACGTATATCAGTACACTAAAAAAGTTTTAATAAATTTAAAATATCATATTTAATATTTGGGAGGTTATATAATATTTAAGATTTTAAAGACATAAACATAAGATTGGCAGCTGCAATATTTATTCAAAGTAGTATCAATGGATTTAACTTACGTTTCTACTGATCATTCCAATAAGTCCAGTCCACGAGTTGTTCTTTAACTTTCTACCATACTCTCGGTCTGATGGAGATCGCAAACTGTAACTTTAAAAATTGGTCGTTTTTGTTAAATTGAAATATTTCTAAAATAAAAATTAGAAACACTAACTTTGTGTTTCTCAAGCTTTTATTTTTAAAAAATCGTGTCTTCTTCAATTAAAGTACCAATTGAAAAATGTTGGTAATTTTAATATTTTCTAAAATCTTAATTTCCGTAAATGGAAAACAATGATCTATATGTAAGCAATAATTCAATATTAAGTGATTTTCTTCACGGGTATTTCATGGTTGTTAAATATTCATCAAACAACGATGAAGCTCCCATCAGCCAGAGATTCCAACAGAAAGTCACTTTCGGGAACATTATTTTGACTATTCTCGAAAACTATGTTAAGCAATTTGTGAGCATTGCAATGAAATTCATGCTGAAATTATTGAGCACTCTCACATATATTGTATAGCAACAAAGTTGACTATTTAAAGTATTTCTTGAAAATTTATATGGAAGAGAGATACGGTCGAAATTTTCAGAAAGTTATAAAAGCTAAAGGTAACAAATATGATTTAAGCTATTCGGTAACAGTTTTAAAATTTAATGTTTTAAAAAATTATTAATATTTTGTTTAAGAGTGTTATAACTCATTTTCGTCAATTAGGACGGTGTTATACTGCAATTTAAAATCATGGTGTTTCCATAAAAGCCTTACAACTACTAGTGCTACTTATAATATGTAAATAATATCTAACGGAAACCACTGACTATAGACTTTACTATTCTGAATACCCCGGCACCAGAAAACTAGAAAATATTAACTTGAAATGTCTATGGAAAGCTATGATGATTTTTTTAGAAACGGGTGAGGTTTTAAGTAATATTTCTTACCTAAATCATGTGAGTGTGAACTTATCAGGCTTTGTTAAATTGGTGAAGAATTTCACTATAAATTGCACTGGACTGCTCACATATAGGGCACTCTGATTGTTTATTAGTGTTACTGATATCGGCAGATTTCCGAGGATAGCCAGAGTTCCTACACAGTGCTGATGAGCCCTCAAAGGGCGAAACCGGTCTACTGTTGGAATCTCTGGCTGAAATTTTGACTTTTAATATTTGATAAACTCTTTTTCTGGATGGTCTTTTTTACAAATTATACTTTTTTTTATAAATAAAGAATAAATTTGACGTGGTTTAGCGCCGCCCGTTCGTCCAGACCATTTAACCATAGGCATTCCAAAAGAATGAAAACATTGTTTCGTGACTGCACTTGTATAGTTAAATACTTCCCATTTAAGAATCAAATTCAGATAGATCAAATCAATATTAGTTCCTCAAAAATGTAAAAACGAAGAATAATCTTCACCATTTCAAAAATTGCAATAAAATAATTATTTCGATAAGGTTAACTGAGGCTGTTCGAAATTTATTTAACTTTAAAATCTGTGTTTTTACACCTCCTCTCGCCCTCGCAGCGAAGGCGAACAATTAGTAAGACCAGCATTACTCTGACCACCTATGAATAAAAATTGCACCAAGAACACTTAAATCATTTAACTTCTTTCGAAAGTCAGTTGATTTTTTTGCATATACACATAGAAATTTAAATATTATTTAAAAATAAGAAAAACAAGTTTTAGAATTCTAGGGAATCCTAAACTAATTAAGAATGCAGGTTCCGATAAAGCATTATAATGTAACGCTTCTATGAAACCTCTCTGAGCGTCATACATTAAACAATTAGTAACAAGAGAGTATTCCCAAATGATATTACAATAATTTCTAGACATAATATCGGAACTGCCTTTCTCACGTAAAAAATGCTTACCTAAAATTAAGATAGTTTGATAGAATTGTTAATATTTCCGAGCAGTAGTCCGTGATTGTGGAAATTCTCTGGTGGTTTTGTGAATCTCTTCTTACTAGATTCATCTAAATGAAAATATGGTATTTTGCGTTATTCCAGCAACAACGTTTTTTACCTTTAGAACTTAGGGACAATGAGTATGTTGAGACGATTTGTAGACTTGCTCGAAGAAAAATTCTCACCCCAATAAGAAAAAAATATGGTCCTAAGAAGAAATAAATGAATTCTTGGCCTGAGACGAAGCTAAAGTTAAGTCCCTGAGCCGTATTTTAAATCAAGCCTTGGGGCCCGGGTGTAAACAAATCAGCCTTTGGGCCTCGGTCCATAACGTACTTTATAAAATAATTTTTTATCAAGTTAGGCAACTTTTATTAATTTCTGAATGTCTCTATTTGTTGGTGGAAACTTTCTAAGTTCGAGCGTCGAAGGGTGTTGACGGAAGCTTTCTTAGCTCCAGTGTCGAGGGGTGACGGCGGAAACTTCCTTAGTTCCATTGTCGAGGAGTTGTTGGCGGAAACTTTCATATTCCAGTGTCGAGGAGTTGTTGTCGGAAAATTTCTTAGTTCCAGTGTCGAGGGGTGTTGGCGGAAGTTCTTTTAGTTCCAATGTCAAGTATATATCGGTGGAAACGTTCGAAGTTCCAGTGTTGAGGGGTGTTTGCGGAAGCTTTTTTAGACTGTTTATAAAGCGATAGTTGTTTAATTTTTAAGAGATATTCATGGGATAACAGAGAGGGGGATGTCCATCCGGTGATTGAGAATTTCATTCTCAATCACCGGAAGGACATAAAGAGCTTGGCTCCCGCCGTTCACCCGCGCCTCTCCCGTTCCTCCCCCGCCCGCGCCTCTCCCCCATCTCAATCACCAGAATTTCTAATCACCAGAATTTCTAATCACCAGAATTTCTAATCACCAGATTCTCTCTCTCTCTCGTTCACGGGTTGCTTTCCCCCATCTCAATCACCAGAATTTCTAATCACCAGATTCTCCCGTTCACGGGTTGCTTTCCCCCAACCCCCATTCACTGGATACTTTATATCTCGTTCACCAGCTCCTTTCCCCCATTGCTTTCACCCCTTCTAATCACCAGTTGCTTTCCCCCATCCCCATTCTCCAAAATTAGTTTTCTTCGCGCAGATATCTGGAGATTAGATTTTTTACCAGTTTGCTTATCGCTTCAGAACCCCATTAATTTCTAATCTCTAGGCAATAAAAACAAGAAATATACATTTCCAATTTTATTTTACTTTTAATTACATGATTGCGTAAAACAGGTTCTAATATTAGACCGACATTATAAATAACGCGTTTAAATCGCATTTTATCAATATAAAAAAAATTAACTCGATCTTCGTAAGGAATATGTACAATTTCATTTAATGGGCTGAAACGAACTACCTTCTGCAAGTGCGGATTGTATAAATAATTTTATTAAAAGTTCTACCTCACCACGTCTGACCGGAATAGATATGAAATCGTCATCCTCCAGTGCCGCTGCCCGTGGTGGTGCCGGGATCTCCCATTCTTGCGAAAGGTACTTTTTTTCCGATGGTGAATTATCCCTCGACGGACAGTGTGGAAAGAATCTAGCATGTTCCCATTCTGGTACGTCTCCTGATTCCCATCCTTCTAATACGCCGTGGCACTTGTAACATCGTACTTCATCGCCCCGCTGAATATAGTAGAATCCAGCCTTCGCTAGTTGTTCCTTAGTAACGTGCGGATTTCTCCAGTGACGAAAAGTTTCAAGTCGATACGCTTCGATGTCCATACTGTAAACTGATAGTTTCTATAAGCTATTGTCAACATTCTTAAGCCTAATTGGTTAAGCCTAAATTTCAATAAATGTTTTTCTATTTATTTTGGTTAGACTCTATGACTATTTGACTAGAATCTAAGTCTATTTACTTCAATTTAAACAAGGCCTAATTTCCCTCTACAGTAAAATAATAAAGTCACTTACTTTTACGGAAATCCTGAAGCCTTTGCCAGTAAATAGAGTCGAGAAGGCGGGGAACGGAGCGCGAAAATCTACGTGTCTCTTCTCGATGAGGTCCAGGAACTAAAAGAACGTTGAGTCGTATATCTAGAGATCAAATAACACTCGAAACTTCAAGTAAATCCTGATTTCTCATTGGCTGAAACCAATTGACGTCACGGGAGAATGTAAAATGTAACCAAAAATAGAGGTTACTGCTCATCGGTTAGCGAAAAAAATTCGTCACGTGTTAAATTAGGCAAATTAGAATAGCTGAAAATACATTGCGCTTACTTCGCACTAATTTACTTCTGATACAACTTTGATAAAAATTAATCCTGTTTCGGGGGGGGGGAACCCCCAGGAGGAAATCTTAGAGACTATTAACTCGGTAGAATACACTATTTTAGCAATTGCAATTGCATATAATCCTTGTTATTGTAATGTTTGATATATACTGAAATGATTATTGTTGGATAGGAAAATAAAATAATCGTGATAAATGTTAATTTTTTTATTATAAAATAATTGGGACGATGAGTAGTATCCTACTGGAATGTATTTCGCCCTCATCGTCCCAATATAATTGATGTTCCCAGACTTGAAGAAGCTTCCTGGGCTCTCCAACCTCAAAGCTAACAGAACAATACATAAAATTTTAACTTTAGTACAGTATAAATAATTCGTGAAATTTAATTTATTACCTTATTCTAATCTCAAATTTAATAGAATCATCGCTCGCACTTTGCATTAATATCCCCTTAATTTCTTCAATTCTACATGAAGAAAATTAAAATCTAAAATTTTTGTTCTAAAAGTTATTTAAATCTTAAAATAATATTTACCTCATTTTTGATTTCGATTTAGTTTTTGCTCCAAGCAAAGAAAAAGGTTGGAATAATTTGTTCTAATTGATTTACCCCCTTTTTATACCATTTTCCATCCCCACCAATTCCTAGCCCCTATATCCTATCTCCTTCTTTTCCGTGATGAAATCTAAGTTAGTGATTGAGTGTGGAATCTATTCAGTGTGTAAATAAGTGGGTAAAGTCTGTAAATTTTTCCATTGGTTAAATAGTGTTCGTAGATAATTAATTTCGTGAGACTGGGAATTTCCACCATCTTCCTCTTAGCGTACGTCACGAGAAGATGGTTTAGGTTCGTGCAAAGTCTAACAAATTTACAGATAAGAGTCCGCATTGTAGTACGTTCTTGCATCGGACTGGTTGACTTAACGAAATTCTGGAAAAAAAGGGTAAGCGATTTTCAATAAAGAGTCTTTTTTTGTTACGTTTTTTAAAGTATTTATTAAGAGTGAAAAAAGTTACATAGGAAAAATTGTTTACAATTGTTTTTTTCGCGTACATGAGTTTATATTATTAAATAAAATGGTAGAGTCAAATTTCAATCTTTTTTATCATTACAAGACCCAAAGCTAACTAAATCCCTGTTAAATTATCTAAGGCAATGTTTTTTTTCACCAATCTTATTTTGCGTGTACTAAAGATATTTTGTTAATGACAGGGTAGAAAACATATTTCAATGGTTCAAGACGGTAACAGATTTCAATGACTTTTAGAAAGTACTTTAAATAGAACGTACAGGAATAATGCAATAATATATTTCTACCAATGTTTTGTTTTGTTTTCATGCTAGATTGCGTAAACCACCCACGTTGTCCTAACTAGTTTACCAATACTTTCTGATTCTATTTTAATTTTTTTGTTTTTGGATGGTTTATTTTATTCAAAAGTAAATGGTTTGGCGCTCATAGAAGCGCGCGCATGTTTTCGAGAGAGGTCGGGTCATATCTCTAAAAGATACCAGATAGCGTGGGAATATATTGTTTTATCCTCTGGAACCGGATTTTTTCCAGTCAGTCACCATACCTCTCTCTCTAGCTAATGGATTCGCTAAATTCGATGTGATGATTTTTCTAGCATGATTTGCGAAAGATAAAAATATCTTGCTGTCATTTTTTTCCCAATTTTTGGAAAACTTTTGGTAGTACGTTTTTGTACTCTGTCCTTTAGTTCTATGCAAAATATACATTGCGCAATATTCGCCGCAAACGTTACTAGTTAGTCCTTGCAATCGTCTTTTGCTAAATGTCCACGTCTTACACATTGAATTTAAATATTTTCTGATTGTGGGTAAAAATGGGGGAAGCCCCATTGAATCAAAATAGAATCCCCGTTTTCGGCCATCGACGTAGACGCAAATCCAATGAGAACCTGTTTCTCCCCTTTTATCAAAATTAATGATAAGCGATTGCGGATATTTCACCATGGGTTTTAAATTATCTGAAGAAAACACGCCTAAAAAGTTCGGTGTTTTATACAGTGCCTGAGATAAGTCCACGTTTGTCGTAGTCATTTTAATAGTCTCGAATAATGTTCCTATTTTTATCTATCTGTAAACAAGATTGAAATTCAGCGTACACGATAACGACCGTAGAATCTTTTAAAGGGGTACCAAATCCTAAATCTAAACGTAGTTGCCCTCTCTTTACGGGGTTCCAAAACGTGACGTCACTGGCCGAATTGTCGGGGGTTAAATCAAAAGCATATAGGGCAAAGCCTAGAGGAAAGTGAGCCAACGCGATGTGATTTCCCTCGTCTTGGTAGAGTATCCCAGATCCCGAGAATAGCGAATGATAGGCTAGCGTAAATTGTTTACTATTAAAATTAGGGGTCAACGCTTTCGAAGGGATTTGTTCGTTATCAACGTATAGAGCCAGATAATTTAGGTCGAAATTTTCAAAATTATAAGGATTAGACTTAACGGAGCCCTTATACGCTTTGTTGGTGGCTAAACCAATAATGACTCTGTTGGGTATCGGACCTAAGAATATATTGTCAAAACTATCGTTCTGAATTGAACTAGCTAATGTTTTAACTTTAATTTCAGTACGAGTAAAGGGATATTTGGCATTGCTACGTAATAATCCTTGCTGATGGGCTAATAAAATTTTAGGCATAATTTTAACTTTACGTACAATTAGAGCAGCGTCTATAAATTCGACTTTATACGCGTCGACAGTGTCGCTAAAAAGGGTAAAATTATCGCTATTTCTAGTGAGTGAAACCTTAAGTTGTACGCCATTAATTAAATATTTGTTGAAATTAAAAATGTCACAAAAAATGTTCCCGTAAAGTTCAATTTCTTTTGATTCAGCAGCTAGAACCTGACGTTTTATGAATCCTGCGTTTGTTATCAGATCCATACTTCCAGCCGTGTCATCGTACCATCCAGATGTCGCAAGGTGAGTGTTTTTTGCATCGTACCCAAAGTTGAGCAAGGTTTCGATATAGGCCCTATAGGGGTAATTTGAGGCCGATGGTGAAACCGTCGTATCATTGAGTTTCACTTCGCATTGTTTGAATAGCGAATGCAGAGAATTGTTCACGAGCGAAACGTTAGACCCGGCATCCAAGTTGTCACCGTTGGTTTTGACGATTTTTACTTTACAATATATCATTGTCATTGCCAAATCTGTGTAAGAGTCTCCCGTACCCGGTAGCACGAATTCGATGATAGAACTGCTGTCGATAGATGAAATTGGCTTACACCATACCGTTTGACCCTTTTCAACGCTGAGTTGAGTTGGTAGTTCGTTGAAAATATTTAATTCGCTTTTAAGTACTTCCATTTTTTTAGAGAGCAAAAATATCGCGAACCGTACGCGTGAACTTGCGGCGTTTAACTGAACTCTTTTTCTTCTTCTTCAATGCTTTCTTAGTAGTTTTTCTTCTCTTGCGACGACCCGAACCTTCTTGCGCTGCCATTTCGTCCACAGTTTCTGTCATTCGTTTATTGGCCGACGTTTTTAAGTCCTGACCTTGCAAGACGTCTCCGAGTACTTTCTTTCCTGTAGAAAGGGCCCTTTTTCCCACGTATTTGGCAGACTGTTTTAGGAATGGGAATACAAACCTAGCTAGCCCAGAAAAAAAGCTACCAATTCCGTGTCCTTTTTGTCCCGCAAACCCAGAGAAATAAGGTAAATCTACTCCGCCCCCCGCCTGATTTAAATAATATTGCATGTAGGGACAATTTCTATCGACGTACTGATAAGCCATTTTTTTTTACTGAGCTCGTCGTAAATGTACTTTACACGTGACTGAACCAAACTGAAATGGCACGAATTCACCTAAACTAGTTCTTATATTAATGTCGATACAGTCAAAATAATTTCTACTCAGTTTAAGGTAATGCGGAGAATCGAAAGTTTTTGAAACGGTTGATCCATTGGGGGCGTTTTGGTCTACAACAATTGTTCGCAAAAGGGGGGCTAATGTATCCCCAACCATTTCATTTCCTACCAAATCGGAATACACGAACATAAGATCGGGGATGAATAAGTTTAATTGCATAGGGGAATCTGATCTGAATGCTACCTTAGGTGAAATATCAGTAGCATTATCTCTAAATCCTAAAATTTTCCTCAACTTTGGCGTTAACTCGAGTTGATAATAATGTTTACTATAGGAAGTGTATTGTACGTGTCCACTTTCTAAACTATATTCAAATTTTCCTAATGAATCATTATCGAACTCTGAATTAGCGCTTTCCTTTAAATCAAGGTTCAAACTTTTAATACTTTCATTAAGTACGGCCAAAAGTTCATGAGGATTTTTGTAGTAGCCCTGAGGTATCTCGCGGAAGTCGTAGGTATATTTGTAATCTACTATGTTTCGATAGTAATTCCTTAATTTCTATTCCACATCCCATTGGCTCGCTTACGTTATAAAAAGATAAAGGATAAATAATTTCTACCAGAGCAATTTCCCAATCTCCGCGTAAACTAATGGGTTTGGCCAACGTTGTAGAATACGAGGCTAGAGTATTTTCTGAATTATTCTTATTCTTATCTCTAGTATTACTAGGAAGAGTTATGTAAATCCCAGACGTCATCTTGATTAACCCAACTATTAAACGATGGAGGATATCCTAGCCAACTAACGTACAATTGTTTTACTCCGTTTTTAGTTCTCTGACGTAAAATCTTGTTTAACTTGAACGAACGAGGCGCACTGACCTTTTGAAGCTCTCTCGAATAGAACGTCCCTTTTATATCGATTTCTGATAGGTCTTTTATTTTATAAACGGGAGGATGTCTTTTAACTATAGCTACGACTTTAAATATTTCTTCGGTATAATTAGCTTCGAAACCCTTTTGAAATATCATTTTAGTTGTATTTATTCTAACCAAATCCCCTACTTGGAATTGCGGTTTCAGTTTCAGTTTCTCGGCATAATATTTAGAGTAGATATTATTGTACACACGTAATACGTTATTTTCCGAAACGTCATTAGGGGCCATTTTAATTGAGCTATGATAAGAGGAATTGTACGCTTCGACCAAGTCCTGTAAGACTTCCAAATATCTATTTGTGGAGTGATGGGTAAAATATCTATACATTTTTGTTTTTAACGTTCTATTAAACCTTTCTACGATAGAGGCTTTTATTTCGTCATTTTCGGTACTAAAAAATTTAACTTTATTCTTTTTGAAATATCCTTGTACTTCTTTATTCCTAAATTCCGTGCCCTTGTCCGATTGAAATTTATCTGGAATTCCGTCTTTAAAAACAATTTTTATATTTTTCAAAACCTCTTTCCCCGATTTAGTTTTAAGAGGTAACCCCCCCGCTTTTCTACTAAAACAGTCTATAATTGTTAAAATGTATTTGTATCCGTCATTATCTGCCTCTAACGAGCGCATATCGTTAATATCAGCCTGGTATTGTTCCCTTATATTACTAATTACTATTTTATTTCGTTGAAACTTTTTATATTTCGGCCTATGCATCGTAAAAGCGTCGATTCCTCTTAACCATTTTTCTACAGTTTCCCTACTTAAGCCGTGATACTTTACGGACTGGAATAACCTTTCAGCGCCTCCGAAAGAAGCCGGATGCTTCGGGTTAAAATATATTTTTTTCTAAAATAGCTTCGCCCATACTTTAGACTTTTGCGCGCGACTCCTTGTTTGTTTATAAGAGTGAAGAGAAGAGTCAGACGTGGAGGAGTGATCTCGGTCAAGGCTACGAGTGGGACGGGGCTTATCTGTCCTGCGCGCACGCCCACTTTGAGGAACCGGATACTCGCGCTTAACGGGAGAACGTCGTTGTCGGGTTCTCGGAGCTAGCGGGGAGGGAAAGCCTTGGATTGCCGGTGAAGAGTTAAATTGGGTTAAATTGGAAATAAACGCGAAATATCCGATAGGTTTTGGGTGGGTTTTAGGATTTAAATACGCTTTGGTAATTTCGCTAATATTGGAACCTTTAATAGGTCGACCGTTTATTACGAGCTCCCCGTTTTCATCCCACCGTATTCTTTCGGGTACAGTTTCCAACTGATCCACCATGCTTTGCGCTTTTTGGTAATATATCAAAGGCAAATCGTCTATCCAGTCCCTACTTAGCGAGTCGAATGCGGGGGCAATTTCGATTTCTTTAGGAGCCGAGGCTTGCTTACGTAGATTTCCGTGTCTCATTAAAGCTTGTTCGTATAAAATCCATTTCGAGGCGTCGTCTAAATCTTTCATATTTAATATTTGGTCCATCTTAACGTCTAATTCAGAGACTGTCAGAGCGAGGGGGTGCGGGAACGGGTCTGGCTTTAAAACGCCGCTAGGGACGAGAATCATTTTTCTGGCGTGTTTCATTGTTTACTACCGAATATAGAACCAAGAAGGGTTGAAACGACGGGTAGAAGAAACGAGAAAAATCCGCCCCCAGACTGAACTAACAATTTCTTTTTACTTTTCCAAGCTACCCGCTTACTAGCTAGTTTTCGAAGGGTATTTTTATGACGAGATAACCTGGTTTTTTGGGTATTTGATAGTTTTACGTTACCAATTAAAGTGTTATGAATACATTCACTGATAGCGTCTATGAGGGATTTGTCGGCTTTAGCTAAAATGGCTTTTCTTTGAACGGGTTTGCAACGACCGAGATATCGGAGAGCGTCTCTCTCGATACGTACTCTACGAGACATGATTCATAACTGATAGAAATTACGAAATGTTAGTTCTATTTATTTATTTAGGGAGATAAGCGTAGCACGTTTCTCCCGGTAAAATATTAGTCAAGACTCTTTGATCTTGGGGACAAGTTTGAGTTAAATTGAATACTAGGTAACCGTGAGGTCTCGAAGTCGCGTCTTCGTAAGCGTCAACTACAAAACGCCACTTATCAGGGAATATTTGTCTAGCGAGATAAGCCACTTGCTGACGGTCTCGGGGGCTTTTCAATAAAATTATGTAATGCGAATTCAGGGAAATGGATCTGCTATCTTTTGATTGATGGAATAAGTTCTGTGTAATAAAAATAACGCTTAGAGAACGGTGATGGGTCCCTTTCACGAATAAATCACCAATTTGACCTTTACTCTCGCTCATCTGGTCGTCGATAACTAATAATATAGGATCTTTTCCGTCATAATCAGATAAAACAGGCAATCCTTCTTTAAAAACTACCCTGTGCTTCATTTTATCGTATAGAGCTTGCCATTCTCCGTAATACCAATGTATTTCTTTGAAACCCGGAACAAACATTTCTTCTTCGTGATTAATTATAGATTCAATTAAATAGCTTTTGCCACTCTGACTCGGGCCTGCCGTTACGCAATTAAACGGATGAATAAATTGCATGGTTATCTCCCTTCGAGTACTAGCGTACAAATGAAAATTGTACGTTCTCAGCTACTGAGGGACGACATGATAAAATTATCTTCCAAAGATAAAGAGTGACATGTGTCATCTGATTCTAGAAAGGGTGAGGGAGCATCCATAGGCGTATACGAGGGCGAAAAACGTACTTCGTCAGGTGGAATAGAACTAGGTCTTAAAAGGGGTGAAGGTAAATTATCGATAGGGGGCGAACAGATTTGATGGGTTAGTTGATATTCTCTAAGAAAATCTCGTACCATTGTCATTTCTTTTAAACGTTCCAATTGCGAATCAGTTACTGTAGTTAAGGAAAGGGTAGGGTCTTGGGTATCAGTTAAATCTATTATTTCCATTTCTGGAGAATTGGGTAAAGTTACTATGGGTACTTCCGGGAGCTCGTTATCAGTTATATCAATCAATTCAGGGGAGTCGATTATAATCATTTCCGGGGTATCAACTAAATTAATTTCTGGGTATTGTACACCTTTCATTTTAATGCCGATTTACTTAAACCTTATTCAAAAAATTACGATAAAAAAAAATCAAAATAAACTTACGTAGAGAGAGAGAGAGAGAGAGAGAGCGCGCTTCAAAAATCCTGGTACTAGACGCACAAAGAACAACAATAGAGTGACGTTCCCCCGGTTCAGGCACCCCCCCCCTTATATAGGGCCTAGGGGAAGATAGTAAGCTTATCTCTTATTCCCAAAGAACTTGTTCAGTTCTCGAGAATATATTAGGGTTATGCTAAAATTTATACTTATTTACGCAAAATATTCCATTTAACTTCATTTCCGATATGGACACTGAAGTACAAACATCTGCCATAATCACCGTCCTGAAACAACCTTCTAAAATTATAGCCGTAGTGATTATTTTAATTACAATTTTCTTATTTGAGTTCATTTTGTGGTATTTTGAAAACGTTTCTACCGTAAAATTGCAACTTTTTTCACTGTAGTTCACAAAATGGTATTAAAAGTATACTAATTTTATGTTAATTTCTATTAATTGTATTGTTTTCTAGGATATGATTGCATCACAAGCTCTCGAGAGGAAACTACAATGGGTTTTTTTCTTCTTCCAAGTGGATTAATATGTGACGTCAATGGGAATAATTAGAGGCAGTTTCGAGCACGGGACGGTTTAATTTCGAGTGTCTAGAACTGTTATCTCAGAGAGAGAGAGAGCCGATAGAATTTGAGGGTTATTTGAAGTTTAGATCACGTGATGAATTAATCTCAACAAGATAGGAACTGATTAATCTCACATGCGTCATTTCTCTCTCTGAGACGCTGAACTGAAAAGAAGTGCATCCGCTTTGCTCTCCTCATCTACCGTAAACATGGAAAAACGATCTATTGGTAAGCATTATTTTATTAATACTATTACTATTTCAATAGACAAAGGCTTAACATTTTCATTTTCTATAGCCGAGACGCATACCGTATCCAAACGCAGGGGCCAAGAAAGACGTATCAACATAAAAATCACGTTAGGAGGATCAGTCTACATTTCTTTTGGTTTCGACGGATCAAAATTCCAAGTTCTCTTCTTCAAAAAATCGAACGAAAATATTCTGTTCCTGACCTCCGAAGCTTTCACCAATCTACTCTCTCTTTGGGGAGAGCTTTTCGCCGCTACGCAAACCGGAGCATCGTCTCTAACCCACAACATCATCGACTATCACGACAACAACGTATCCGTCGTCGCCACTACCAACAACATCAAATTGAACTCTGCCTACGGTCATGTTCTGGATCTGGGAGCTCGCGAAATCGGTGAGTTCCAAAAAAAAATTGATTTTATTCGGTTTCAAATAAATCTTTTAAACGAACATAAAAATGTTATCGAATGCATGTACTTAGCTATTGTTAAAAACCTTAAAAAAATTCACGAATTATTATATGGAAAACCTTTCGAGGGTTTATTTTTGTACCCTGATCAATTTAATTCGTACCATCAAGTAAAATCTTATTTTGGCTGTTTTAAATCACCCTCGGAAGTACTACAAGATTTTACTAATTTACTCGTAGATAATCAATTAACCTGTAAACTTAGCTACTTTAATTTGTTTTCATTGTGTAATGCACAAGATAACCATCTAATGGAATATCTGATAGTACCTACTAACATGTAAACAAAGTTCTAAAATAAAATAAAAAATTAATTAAATTGAAAATAACTTGTTATTATTGCCTAGAGATTAGAAATTAAGGAGTTCTGAAGCGATAAGCAAACGGGTAAAAATCTATTCTCCAGATATCTGCGCGAGCAAAACAAATTCTGGAGAATGGGGATGGGGAAAGCAACTGGTGATTAGAAGGGATGAAAGCAATGGGGGAAAGGAGCTGGTGAACGAGAGATAAAGTATCCAGTGAATGGGGGTTGGGGGAAAGCAACCCGTGAACGGGAGAATCTGGTGATTAGAAATTCTGGTGATTAGAAATTCTGGTGATTGAGAGAGAGAGAATCTGGTGATTGAGATGGGGGAGAGGCGCGGGTGGGGGATGAACGGGGGAACAGAGGGAGCCAAGCTACAGCCCCGAAACAGGATTAATTTTTATCAAAGTTGTATCAGAAGTAAATTAGTGCGAAGTAAGCGCAATGTATTTTCAGCTATTCTAATTTACCTAATTTAACACGTGACGAATTTTTTATCGCTAACCGATGAGCAGTAACCTCTATTTTTGGTTACATTTTACATTCTCCCGTAACGTCAATTGGTTTCAGCCAATGAGAAATCAGGATTTACTTGAAGTTTCGAGTGTTATTTGATCTCTAGATATACGACTCAACGTTCTTTTAGTTCCTGGACCTCATCGAGAAGAGACACGTAGATTTTCGCGCTCCGTTCCCCGCCCTTCTCGATTCTATTTACTGGCAAAGGCTTCAGGATTTCCGTAAAAGTAAGTGACTTTATTATTTTACTGTAGAGGGAAATTAGGCCTTGTTTAAATTGAAGTAAATAGACTTAGATTCTAGTCAAATAGTCATAGAGTCTAACCAAAATAAATAGAAAAACATTTATTGAAATTTAGGCTTAACCAATTAGGCTTAAGAATGTTGACAATAGCTTATAGAAACTATCAGTTTACAGTATGGACATCGAAGCGTATCGACTTGAAACTTTTCGTCACTGGAGAAATCCGCACGTTACTAAGGAACAACTAGCGAAGGCTGGATTCTACTATATTCAGCGGGGCGATGAAGTACGATGTTACAAGTGCCACGGCGTATTAGAAGGATGGGAATCAGGAGACGTACCAGAACTTGAACATGCTAGATTCTTTCCAAACTGTCCGGCTAGGGATAATTCACCATCGGAAAAAAAGTACCTTTCGCTAGAATGGGACATTCCCCCGACGCCAAAAGCAACTACGGTCTCTGACAAAAGCTTCTCACCTGTACCAGAAGAAGACGTTTGTGACTGTCCCTCGGATGTCAGACGATACTGTTGCTAAACACTACAAATACGTGAGTTAGAACTTTTAATTAAATTAAGTTGCAGGAGATCGTTTCACCCCATTTAAATGCCTGTAAACTTAACTACTTTAATTTGTTTTAATTGTGTAATGTACAAGATAACCATCTAATGGAATATCTGATAGTACCTACTAACATGTAAAACAAAGTTCTAAAATAAAAAATTAAATGTAAATAACTTGTTTTTATTACCTAGAGATTAGAAAATTAAGGGGTTCTGAAGCGATAAGCAAACGGGTAAAAAATCTAATCTCCAGATATCTGCGCGAGGAAAACTAATTTTGGAGAATGGGGATGGGGGAAAGCAACTGGTGATTAGAAGGGGTGAAAGCAATGGGGGAAAGGAGCTGGTGAACGAGAGATAAAGTATCCAGTGAATGGGGGTTGGGGGAAAGCAACCCGTGAACGGGAGAATCTGGTGATTAGAAATTCTGGTGATTGAGATGGGGGAGAGGCGCGGGTGGGGGAGGAACGGGAGAGGCGCGGGTGAACTCATTCTCAATCACCGGATGGACATCCCCCTCTCTGATAACCATATTGTATTTTTCCCTAACAAGTAAATGAACATTAACTGTAATAAAAATTAAAATCAATGTTGTTGAACTTACAAGAGATCCAATTTCGAGAGTTTCGTTGAACATTGTATATTAGTTGTTTTTCTTGAAAATGTAAGATTCAATTTTCCTGATAATTTTGTTAATACACGTTGTACATCCTATCGGTACATAATATTTGTTTAAAAAAAGTGCCCCAAGTGTATTAATCTCTAAAGAAACGTAAGCGTTATTAGTTTTATTTTCAAGAATTAACAATAATTAAATGTGTATTTTAATTATTTTTCAATTATACTTAGGTTAATGGTGTTATTAAAAGTTGATAAATTAAAGAAAGGCCAAGTATCACAAAATGATAAGGAAAAAGAGGGAATCAAAATAGTTATTATTATCGAACCGTTGTTAGTGAAACAGGTAGCTATTGCAGCGCTGGTAGATTTACCTCGGTCACCTGGTTTATGAAAACCTGATATAGTGCACGCGCACATGCACATTGAGTACAATCTTTCCTTATCACGACATTTTCATAATATTTATTCTACACCAACTACGGTACAATTAAGCTACGACTTAGAAATGAAAATGAAAATGAAAATTTCACGTACTTTATTATATTTCGGGTTCTTCTTTAAAGTTATTCTTTATTATTCAATAACTTTCTAAGAATATCTTGCTGGTAATACGAACCGCCGTAAATATTCGGTCCAAATTACTCCAAATATTTATGTTTATTGTTCAAACGTATGTTATTCAAAGTGAAAAATTATCTTAGGGGTGATTTCTCAGCGAAGCATTTCCACGTTTGTTGTCGATATAATTTAACTCCACAAACAGACACAAACCCTGTTGAGAAATAACTCGTTAATATTATTGTATTATTTTCGAGAGTCAACTATTGTTTGAAATGCCATACTAATCTAGACGTCTATCATTAAAGTTGACTATTCTCGTAGAATGTAACGAATGTATACTGTGAGAAAGCGCATATTGGCTACATTAGAACATTTACAATTTCGAAGTTGATTGTTTTCTCTCGTGTTGGAAATGAAAGTCCACTTTAAATAGATTTTTGCAACAACAAATACAAATATTTAGCTTTGATAATAGACAGGTAAAGCAAAACCTTGTGGAACAGAAAAGTGAGGCTTCGGAATACTTAAACAGCACTGTCAGTTAAGTTGGGTGAAATGTCATCGAATCACTTAGGAAGGATAGACGAAAGAGATTTATTTACTGATTATTGAGATATTTATTTGTAACAACCCACTCGGAAATGTATATCTTTATTAGAGCCAAGCCTATAAGTCGCAAGATGACTTGCCCCCCCCCAAACAAAAAATGTACAAACACAACAACTATGTTAAATAAATTAAATTGAAAAAAATTGATATTGAAGCCGGCGTTAGCGAGCAAAGCTTCCTCATCACTGACTATAACGTTTGTCATAATCGAATCCTTGCCATTTATAATCAACAAGTACAGTACGTGTCCATGTATTAATATTTTAATAAAGAAATACCTAAAGGCCATTAACGGCGTGTTTTTATTTGAACGCCCCAAGCATGGTTTTTGGATGCTATCTTTAAAACTTGCAAATTTCAGAAAAAATCGTAGAATTTTTAACGCTTTTGGAATTTTTCCCCCCACGAAAAAAATCTAGAGCATATTCCCAAACTTTAAATAAAACTGGTTCGATCAAAAATAGTCAACGTTTCACGGATATTTTAGGTTATTACAAAAATAACTCCGTAGTAGGTGGAGTTACCTTTACAAGCGAATAGGTGATAGCGTAAATTGTTTTGGTCTAAGCAACTTGTTAAAATGTTCCCGGAAGTAAGTCATAGCACTCTCTATAAGGTGTTTCCGCGATCGGGTTTGGCCGTGATCAAAACATAGGGCCTGCTTCACTAACCCTTTGTTAAAAACGTGTTCTACTCCTACATTTTTCTTTACAATTTCCTAGTCAGATAACTAAGATCACTATCACAACAATAATACCAATGTCCAAGTCTTAGTTATGTTAAATTTAATAAATTATGGAAGTAAAGAATGGAACTGGAGCTATCGGAAAAAAAGTTTAAAGAAATTAGTTTACACGCGATACTTATGTAACTTAACCTATTATCCCTTTAGTTCAAACCTATATACAGGGTGTTTCAAAGTTTATGCTAAATTATTTCTACGATGAGTTAAAAGAGCACTAGAGAGCTTCAAAGTGTGGCCTACTAGCCCCTGGAAGTAGGCTGCAACAAGCAAAAAACCAAGAAGGA
Organism: Leiobunum rupestre; assembly: GCF_980474605.1. Taxonomy (NCBI): domain Eukaryota; kingdom Metazoa; phylum Arthropoda; class Arachnida; order Opiliones; family Sclerosomatidae; genus Leiobunum; species Leiobunum rupestre. The sequence goes on along the minus strand of NC_143385.1, from coordinate 25,510,795 downwards.
TGGAAATGTGAACATTAAGGTTTGGGTTCCGGTAATAGGTAAAAAAGGAATTTGTTATCAAATTGAGGTAACCAGTGTAAAAAAGTAAACGTAAACAGTATTTAAAGTCTTAATGGATGCGATTTCTCATAACTTTCAAACTGCAACAGTGGAGTTCACTGCGGTAAGACTTCCCCACATTCATTTCGTGTATGGACTTGAGGATGGCAATGCTTTGGCTGCTCAACGTCTCTACCAGCAAATGAACTGGAACCGGCACATCCCAGTCTTAAGGACTTTTACCAATGACCATCATCGATTACGTGAGACCGGGACATTCTGGGTACGTTACTTAATATACAACATGTATTGTATACGTTGCTCTTTTCCTACATTCCCTGTAAAACAGACCACCAAATTATTACTTATATGTACTTTTATGTCTAAGTGTTAAAGGTGATAAAAGAATCCACAAAAACATAAAATATTTCCTGTGTCCTCCGAACCTATTGCTACTATGAGTGCCGAAACACTAGACCACGTTGCCCTGTCCTTAGTAAATTATCAAGAACGATTGAATGGGCTTTTGGAAATGATTCTAAACGAAATGGTAGCCCAAACAAAGCAAAATGAGCAATTCTCTCTCACCTTTTCGAATCATTCGACAAAAGGAATAAAATTATGGTGGCCATACACAACTCTCTTGTTCCAGTAGAAAACGAAATTTAATATTTTATTTCAAAGAGCTCGCCTTTATCAACGAATAATTAATAACCCTGACACATAAGAACATTTGCCAGCAGTATGTGTACGCCATTAAAATAAATTAAATGAATATTACTAATTACCTTTTCCCGAGATTTGAGGTGTAAAAACTTCCCACAACAGTGAAACTATTTCTTTATAATTATCAGCTGACCAAAGTGTTTGTTATTTTTCAATGGGGCCTTGTCCATCTTCATTCTGGTTGTTCTCTTAATATAACAATCAGCTAGGCACTATTATTAGTTTGGTGGATATTTTTTAAAGTGGCTATCACCTTCCTGTATTTTTTTACCCATAAAAGCAGTCTGGGGCGCAACAAATATGTCATTAATTATATTTGGGAGATTTAGTTATTGGGTCTCAGGTCAAAAGGGAGATGTGTCCCCCTTTTAATTTGAACAATAGCTGCAATAATATATAAATACTTCTATTTTAGGAATTTATATAATGTTTATTATAGTGGAGCAAATGTTAAAAATAAAGGTGTAATAACTAAAAGATCTTAACTGTCGATGTTTACACATTGAATGATTCGAGAAACACTCAAATTGACTGTTCGGTGTCGCTTATCATTGACCTTCTTTCAAAAACAAATACAGCATATGATTTTGAGGATCTGCAATAAAATGGTTTTATAGAGGAAAGGCTCCAAAAGTGACTTTTAAAGATATTAAAACGAAGAGATCGTTCTATCTTCGTTCTTATTTTCGTTTTATTATTAGATAATTATTATGGTTTTTAAATTCTTACCATCCTAGGAAACTCGATTGTGTGCCCTTCAATTCGGGCCTTCGACATTCCCATTTGCAGCTTAATAAACGTGGTTTCGGGTTAATTTTTAATATTTTTTAAATTAATTCCTAGCATTGGGTCACTCTAGATACATCATTTTCAGCAGAAAATCTGTTTCGATATTGTTTACACCTTGATTAATTAGCTCGAAGAAACTCCGCTGCCATTTTTTCAAAGAAATTATGAATTTTTGCTTAAGAACGTGTTTACCCAAACCCGTCAAGCCATCAAAGGACGTTAAACTCACTCACGCCAAATCAGTAAAATACGCGGAACCAGACCCGTCAAATCATTTAAAGACGTAGAACCTGACCGTCAAATCTTTGAGGACGTGCAATCCAACCCGGCAAATAAAGACGTGGAAGCCAAACCTGTCAAATCATAAAAAAAAGTGTAACCTTGACCCGTCAATTCAATCTAAAAACGTGGTACCCAGACCTTTCGAATCATTTTAAGACGTGGTACCCGGCCCGTCATCAAACGACATGGAACCCAGACCCGTCAAATCCTCAAAAAAACGGGAAACCCAAACCTGTAAAATCATCGAAAATTGTGGAACCCTGACCTGTCAAATCATTAAAAAACATGAAACCCAAAGCTGTCAAATCATAAAATGGCGTGGAACTCAGACCCATCTATTTACCTCCAGAATAATCAACTGCTGGAGCAGCTCAAAGATATCGTTTAAATTTAAAGAAACGTCTTCCATGCTTTACATGCTCACCTGCGAAATGCGAATAAAGCAGCACGTTCTAGTAACGATTCTGGGTTCCTGGTTGACTACGAGGACAATGCAGATGGGTATCAAGATAACGTCTCCAAGCTCAATGACGTCCTGCGTTCCCGAGAAGTAAAGCTTAATCTGGATATGTGCATCACGAATATCAGGTTTCCTGTTCCAGAGGAAGTTCCCAAGCCACGGTGAGCAGAATTCCGAAGCTTCGTACTGTGGAGACTTGGAACCCAGACCCGTCGATCTACGTTATTGGCCGATATCGAACGAAGTCTTTGTACGTCTTCGAAAAAGACTGAAGTTACATCCGTTAGAAAAAGTTTTCATCAACGGCGAGTGTTGAAAAAAATTATGTAGACTTTTTCTTCTGTAAAGATATTTTTATCAATTGCATATACATAGGTTGTTTCGGAAAAGCATGTCAAAAATTAAGTGACGTGTTCTTTGGGTCATATTAAATCGAAAATGTCTCATAAACATGGGTGCCAAAATGCATTGCTTCCGAGTATTTTACCCTCAAAATTCGGATTCAAAACGTCCAAAAACGGGTGAATGTGCAGTTTCTAATATCCTTAAGACCCATTTGTTTCCTTTAACATAACATTTGTGTTATTATAAAAAGATCAGAAAACGATCACTAGTGTGAAAAGTGCAATAATATGGTAATGTGCCAATTGCGCAGTTCCCATTAGCGCAGTTCCCATTTCCGCAAATGAAATTTCGCGGTTTTCCATTTTCGCAGTTTTCATTTGCGCAGTATCCCATTTCCGCAGTTTTCCATTAGCGCGTTTTTCATTTGCGCTTTTTCCGTAAGCGCAGTTTTCCACTTGCGCAGATATTTTCCATTTGCGCAGTTTTCCACTTGCGCAGATATTTTCCATTTGCGCAGTTTTCCACTTGCGCAGATATTTTCCATTTGCGCGGTTTATCATTGGCGCAGGTTTATCATTTGCGCAGGTTTTTCATTTGCGCGGTTTTTCATTTGCGCAGATTTGTCATATAGAGGTAGTTATATCAAGGCTAGCGCGCGAAGCGCGTAACGGTTAGGTTAGCTGGGCGCGCCGCAGGCGCGTAGGCACCGTTTTCATATAGGGAAACCGCGCAAACGGGAAACTGCGCAAACGAGAAACCCGCGCAAGTGGGAAACTGCGCAATCGGGAAAAAGCGCGCAAATGGTAAATTGCACAAATGACAAACTGGGAAAATGGGGAGCTGCGCAAATAGCAATTCCGCAAATGGGAAACGCGCAATTGGGAACGTGCGCAAACGAAAACTGCGGAAGTGGGAAGTGCGCAAATGGAAACTGCGCAAGTGGACCCAAACCCAATAATATATTTCAATTAGTATAATAAACGTGTAAATTACATTTTACGTAAAGCGAAGGTGTTTCAAAGTGTCACCGTTGTTTAAATGAAAGTTTCTAATTGAATTGGTATCATTTTATTGTTCAAATGCCATGCAACACGTAAAAATTTAATTAAATTACAAAATTGTTTAAAATGTCCACCTACAAATTATTCTTGAACCTGTTCGAAGATTCCAGATTTGTTAGGTATAGTTTCAAGGACATTTATTATTCGTTGTCGTAGGTTATCAATGTCGCGAACCAGATTTGAATGTGTCCAGAGAGATAAAATTTGGGATATCAAGCGGACCACTCAATAGTGATCCCTTGACCAATCCATCTCGTTACACATTTTTAACTCAATATTACCCAAAGAACACTTCACTTAATTTTGACATGCTCATCCGTAAAACCCATACATACCAGTTCTGTTATTGCAATTGCCTTTTAGTGTTTGCATATTGTAATCTTGTAAATATGTTTAAATTTTAATCAATAAATTAAACTAGGTTTACTTTAACACATTGTCTTGGGTCATGTTTGCGCTTTGCTGCTTAGTTTAATTAATTTTGAAGCCGTTTTGACAAGAGTCAATGGCGAGCATGATTTAAAAATATAAAACAGTGGAAGTTTAAATAATAAATGAAAACCAATTTTCTTACGAAACAGAAGTTTCAAAATTACTTTAAAATTCACTAAGCATTATTAGACGTTTTGAATACTCTTTAACATCTACCTTTTTTGATAAAAAGAAGAAAAATCAGCTTTTGGTACAATTTGTTTTGCAACGCCTAAAATTTAGTTGTAGAAATCTATGATCACCTACTAAGAACTTGTTTTTGGTCTTAACCTAATATCTCCGTAAAAACGGTTCCTTTTTGGACCGAACTACCCTTATTTTCAATTTAGGAGCAGTGAGCACGCTCAACAACTTTATTATTGAAGGCTGTCGTATACAGCCTAGTGGTTAAAATATTATTGGAAAACCGTGAAAAATTCCACGATTTTTCTGAAATTTACAAGTTGCAAAGATTGCTTTCTCCCACGTGTATAAATCCTGAAAGTTTTACATTCCCAGAAAAATAGTTGGGACAATCAATTCAAAACCCCCTGCATATCAATAATTTTCTATATAATTTACACTTATGTTATATACGCTCTGATTGTTGTACTGAACAATAATAAATACTTCTTAAATTATGTTTGTTCATTACAGTGTGAGGTCTCTTTAGACAGTCGTGTAAATATTGGACATGGATTCGTTTTACTGCGGCTTAACCCCGAAATTAAGGTAAAGGTTTCAAGAAATATCATATATTTCTAACATGGAAAGTACTACTCTACAAAGAGTTTTGTTTTAACAGATCGTCAAGCAGATAACCATGGTAACGGATATAAAGAAATGCTGTTTTGAAAAAGGCGTTTACACAAGTCTAATTACAAGTCAAATTAAGGTCGCATTTTTGGATAAAATAAAGTTAGGCACTTTCGAAAGTCCGATAATGTTCATTTCTGCGAAATATTTTACTATCGAGCGTCTAGTTGTTTTATTGTTCATAGTTCAACTATCTTGAGCATGAAGTACTAGTGTCATTAGCTGCTTTATATATTTCATGATTATCGAACGTTTGGAGACTCATTATAGCCCCTACGAATAGCTTGAACACTTTGACGCATAAAATAGAAGTATAACGGTGTAGCATCTTGAATTTTTAACGTTAATTTTAAAAGGACTATTTTGGTTGTGTTTAATTGCCCTTGTCACAATAATCTTGTGTTTTAATATACTATTGTTTGATACTAGAATAAATAAATATATAATGCTTCCCATATTTCTATTTGAATTATTTAATTGAAACAATGCACAGCGCATGAAGTTATTGGTGCGCAGTGAGACCCACAGCCAATTGATGCTGCTGCAAAGTAGTTTGTCGCAAACACTTCACTTGTGTTGAGTTCGCACGTTCACTTTGGTTGCCAAACTATTTCTTTATTATTTGTTCAACAGAAAAGACGAATGAAAAAACATAAACTGCAGTATAAAACAATAAGTGGTCTTCCGTGGAGGCTTTATGATAGTTATGATCTTAAACGCTGTCGGCCATTGTAGTTAGTCGACATTAGACGGTTATCAATTTCTTATTCCATAGTTAGTTTGGTATTTCGAAGAAATTATGGAGACACTCCTATTAAAATAAGAAGTTTCTTTTCAATTAAGGAGTACCTCTGCGTGTGGTGCCATAACAGAGTGATTGAGAAAAATCATTTCACCTCGGGCAGGAATCGATCCTACGACCACTACCGTTGGACCAAGGATTCTATACATGTATTTTTAAAAGGATAAGAAGTTACTAGGTTCCCCTGTATAAACGGCCTGGCGGGAAGAGCGTGGAGTTTTACAAAAGAGTAACGTCACTTTTACCGCTTTTACTTAACCCCCCAGACCAAATCACTCAACGGCTAAATGGGCTTTGGTGCCTTCACGGTAGCGATATTTGACCTTGGCTTATTTTTCAAAACGTATAATTGCTAGAATATTCAAATTTTTACGGTTTTTTATTCATGCCGGGGGACTTAGTTTTCTGAAAATTCATTGGATTCTGATAATATTAACGCAATTTTATTTGTTTTTACCACTAGGTGCTATATTAAATTTTCCAATGATAAAGCGTGATCAAAAACGTACGAATATCGATAGTTCAATAGATCACGACTTGAAAAATTGATACATTTTTAATTCTATGAGGGGGCTTATTTATTTCCAAAATTTCTAAATGGTTTAGTTATATTTAAAGTATGTTTTTGTCATCCCTGTTTGTATTATGGAGAGGGCCAAAGAAATTTAACCATTATGTGCGATATTTTTGCAAAAATACATCGAAATAGGGAACAATCGTGGTTTGGGACCACATTATATGTATTTTGAGAACACTGTGCCCGCATATTTTTATGTTTACCCACACAGTAGCTGTTCCGCAGTAAGTGATAATTTGGGTTGTAATCAAATTGAAAATTGTACGCAAAAATCACTATCATCCGAACCCTGCAACAAGGCTTAGGAGAAAGATATCTCGAAACACGATTCAACTTCTGCCACTGGTCACTCAATTCTGTTGACAACAATCCCCTATTTATACGCGAAATTTTGGTCTTAAATAAAGGATCATTTTCCACCTCTGAAAATAATAATCACCTATGGCAGTAAACCCTCACCGAGGATTTCAACACTATCCACAATTGCAATTTGAAAGCTTTAATGTTTGGGTTGAACTCGTGGGAAATCACCTCATTGGTCAGGTGCTTTTCCTCGAAACCTCAATGGACAGAACTATTGGCTTTTCTCACAGAATGAACTTACAGCAGAATAAACGATATTCCTTAAGCTCAATCAGGATCTTTTAATTTTGGTATTTATAAAAGAACGGGGTTTACACCTAACTCCGGTTCAAAGTCAAGACGACCTTCATCAACGAGTAGTAAATGCTGGCCGTGAAGTATCCCCAGAAATTATCAAACGTGCGTTTGGCAACATGATCGTTCGAGCTCAGCCTGCGGGGCAGCCGATGTGGGAGGTGGCGATAATAAAACCGTTGTTGAAACATGCTTTAAAATTGTAAATTTGATCCAATGTGCGATCAAATGAAAAATAATTTTTATTTATTATTCATCGAACACTTATTCTTAAAACCACAAAACCTATCAACGTAAACATATTTTTTTAAACAATTAGCTAAATGACACCCGAAAAAGGTGTTTGATAGAATGATTAAGTCATTCTTTATAGTAAAAGTGTGAATTCAAGGAACTACCTTAGGCCCAAGTCATCTAGTGACTTATAATGCTTAGACACTTTAATTGCTAAACTTTCCGTGGATTGTTCACGGTCTTGTTTGGTTTATCAATTTTAATTTTAATTTTAATTTTGTATTCGTGTCTCAATATGACTGGTTGCTTTTTACCTCTCCGAGGGGACATAGTCCACCTAGGAGGGATATTACAATCACCGTTTCTGTAGGTCTGTTGGTCTGTCTGTACGCGAACGCATTTTCGGGGCAAAGCGTAATCGCTGCGTAATCAGTTTTTTAGAATTAGTGAAAAGATTTTTCCAAAAGCGCCCTCTTTTTTTCATAGGGTGTACTATAATTTTTTTTTGCGAATTGTGTGTACGTGAAGAATCTTCGACGCATTTGACGGATCGAGTGCTGAGGGTTACGGTAAACGTCTCAACGTCCAAATAGCAGGGTTTCAAGGTATACGTCATAGAATAATTTAGCGATCGCATTGGGCGGATTTCCAAATCGAAAGCTCCTGCATGATAGGCATGTTTTCTACTACAGAACCACTGATACATGCACGGTACATTGAAAATTATAAGCTCAGTTTAAGCGGAAGAGTATATTAATATTTTTTAAAGACTTAAATTTATTTACGTATGAAATTTAAAGGTCAAATCTTGTTTTAGCGCAGTCATCAGAGATAAGCGGGTAAAGGGTAGAACCCGTGGGTGGTTCACTTACGAGGAGACGACCCGAGGTGGTTCTCACCGATTTGGTTAAAAGTTGGGGGATTGTTAGACCTAGATGTAACATGAAACCCGTTAAAGGGAAAAGTTACGCTGAGCTTCCGTTTTGCCATGGCAACCAAAAATGTTTTTCAGAACATAAAATAAGAAAAAGTCTATGTAAAATAACATACGAAAATGACACATTCTAAGGGTCCCCCCTGTGTAAAACTTCAATAAATCAAAAGAACAATTATTTTAAAAAAAATTAAAAAAATAGCTAATTTAGCATTTTTGGATTACTTTGGACAAATAGGGGGGAATAAAAACCATTTTGGGTGAACTCGAGCGAATGTGAATAAATACGTCGAAATTTTAGGTATAATACAAAATATTTGTAAAACTTATGCCGTGATAAATCTTAAAATCTCTACATTATATTATCTGAACGATGTAAACAGATTTTTAGATTTCGATAGGAAAACGACGCCATTTTATAAAATGGCGGATACAAATATAAATCATGGTGCAATAAGTTAGGTAATTTGTATCCGATTAACCTAAGATTTTCTACGTTACATTATCTGCCCGAATTAATTCGTACTATAGATTTTTAGAAATCCGACACCATTTTGGAAAATGGTGGATATCAATAAAACTCATCGTGCGATAAGTTCCGTAAATATTCGTCGATTAATCAGAAATTTTCTACGTTTCATTATCTGCCCGAGTTAATTAGACCTATGGGTTTTCCAATAATAATCCGACGCCATTTTGAAAAATGGTGGATATAAATATAACTTATGATGCGATAACTGCCGAAATTATTTGTCGATTTATGTGAAATTTTCTACATTACATTATCTGATCGAATAAATAAGCCCCTTACACTGTGATAGAAATATGACGCCATTTTACAATATGTCAGATATTAATTATATCTCCTAATGCGATAACTGCCGAAATTATTTGTCCAATTACTTGAAATTTTCTACTTTACATTATCTATTAAAGATAATAAATCCTATTAATTTTAATAAAATTCGAGGCCATTTTGGAAAATGGCGGATGTCATATAAGTTCCGTTATTATTCGACGATAAATCGGAATTTTTCTGTTTCATTAAATGATCGAATAAATAAGTCCTTTCTATTTTGAAAGAATCCCGAAGCCATTTTGCAAAATGGCGCATGTCTGAGAAGTTCCGTAATTATTCGTCAACTATTCTGAAATTTTCTATTTCTGACCGAGTAAATTAGTCCTATTTCTTTTGAGAGAAATACTCCGTTTTTTCAAATAACGCACATCAATGTATCCCTTGGAGCAATAAATTCTATAATGTTATTGTTAAAAAAAATTATAGGAAACTTCATATAAAATGGGTAAATTTTAATACATTTCGGCAAAATCCAATAATATTGGGTAAGTTCTTATATCATTGGATTAATAGAAAATAATTATGGTTAAATTTATCATTTAGGCATAACTTGGGTAAATTGAAATATTATTAAATTAGTTCAATTGTGGCATTGTAGAATTATTGGTAATTCGGAAAATTATTATTAATTCAGAAAATGGTTGTAATTCAGGAAATTATTGGTAATTTGGGAAATAATTTGTTTTTGTGGAAATTATTGGTAATTCTGGAAACTAATGGTAATTCTGGAAATTATTTTTAACTCGGGAAATTATTGGTAACTCGGGAAATTATTGGTAACTCGGGAAATTATTGGTATTTCGAGAAATTATTGGAAACTTGGGGAATTATTGATAACTCAGGAAATTATTGGTAACTCGAAATTATTGATAACTCGGGAAATTATTGATAATCGATAATTTTTCTAACAACAATCAAGAGAGATATTGTTATGCGCTATTTTGCAAACAGCAGATTTCAAATTATTGTACAAATAAATTCGGCAGTTATCGCATTGAGATATTTATATCTGCCATTTTGTAAAATGGCGTTATATTTCTAACACAGTGTAAGGGGCTTATTTATTCGATCAGATAATGTAATGTAGAAAGTTTCACGTAAATCGACAAATTATTTCGGCAGTTATCGCATCATAAATTATATTTATATCAACCATTTTTAAAAATGGCGTCGGATTAGTATTGGAAAACCCATAGGTATAATTAACTCGGGCAGATAATGAAACGTAGAAAATTTCTGATTAATCGACGAATATTTACGGAACTTATCGCACGATGAGTTTTATTGATATCCGCCATTTTCCAAAATGGTGTCGGATTTCTATAAAAATCTATAGTACGAATTAATTCAGGCAGATAATGTAACGTAGAAAATCTTAGGTTAATCGGATACAAATTACCTAACTTATTGCACCATGATTTATATTTGTATCCGCCATTTTATAAAATGGCGTCGTTTTCCTATCGAAATCTAAAAATCTGTTTACATCGTTCAGATAATGTAATGTAGAGATTTTAAGATTTATCACGGCATAAGTTTTACAAATATTTTGTATTATACCTAAAATTTCGACGTATTTATTCACATTCGCTCGAGTTCACCCAAAATGGTTTTTATTCCACCTATTTGTCCAAAGTAATCCAAAAATGATAAATTAACTATTTTTTTAATTTTTGTTAAAATAATTTTTTTTTGATTTATTGAAGTTTGGCACCGGGGGGGACCCTTAGAATTTGTCATTTTCGCATGTTATTTTACATAGACTTTTTCTTATTTTATGTTGCAAAAACATTTTTGGTTGCCATGGCAAAACGGAAGCCCAGCGTAACTTTTCCCTTTAACGGGTTTTATGTTACATCTAGGTCTAACAATCCCCCAACTTTGAACCAAATCGGTGAGAACCACCTCGGGTCGTCTCCTCGTTAGTTAGTTTTTTTTTGCCTATCGCTAAGGGTCATTTATGAATACAATTTCAAGTGGTTTACAAAGCGGGTTTTTTCGTTTTGCTTACTTTACTTGTAACTTCGTAATTTATTTTGTGTTTTATTTTTTTATATTGTGTGATACATTTTCATTAATGTGATTACGTTGGTTTTACATTTTGAGATATGCGCTGTTGTTTAGCCTTCACTATTAAGTTAAGGTTTTTTTTGTGCGTTATAAGCCGGGAATTGTTAACGGTAAGATGTTTTTGGTTTTTTCTATTACAATAACCTTTACCGTGGGTATATGGATTGACATTTTATGGATTTCTAAGTATTTGAATTACCTTGTTGTTTGATTGGGATATTATTATATATTTCTGTAAATACAATGTTTATTACTATGGGTATTTAGATTGACCTTTTTCTTGATTCCTAAGTATTTTACTTAACTTGTTACTTAGTTGGGTTATTATTATATATTTTCCTATTGGTTTAATTCTTGTTTGTTTATAATCCATGTCTACGATTTTTATTTGCAATGATTTTTATCGGCTCCGTTGGATTGTCGTCACGAGCCCTAGCAGTTTTTATTGGTGCTCTCACTTATAGTTTTGGTTTTCGCTTTAACTTTTTGGTTTTTCCAAATAAATTTGGTTGTTTAAGACCTATAATACAACGGGTGGTTTTATCATAATTTTTTTAGTCGATGGTAACGGAATACACTTGAAATATTCTGAACTAGTTCGATAATGCTATCACGCGGTCTATAGCAACAGAAATAACGAATAATTTTTTGTTGATATTTAGTGTGTACAAAGCATCACCTGAGCACCACCGAAGGCTTGTAGCTTTGACAGTTCACTACTAAGTGCTGCTGAGCTCCAGAAGGCATCCCGGGCTTTTAATCCCTACTACTGCCTTACATATTCATCAAGTTATATTGTTTCACTATATTTTATTGCAGGATGAGCGAATTTTTCTTTAACTTCCAGTGGCTTCTCAAATGCATGTGTTTGTCTATTATGGGGTTTTTATCGATGAAATTGTTCAAATCTTGGCTTTCGAAGTCAATAAACGTTCAAAGAAAAGAACGAGTAGAGGTGACTTAATAGTTTAAACGGTCAAATAGGCGATTTCTAAGGTCTATAGAGCAAATCAAATAGTTTTCGGTTTCGTTTAAGAACAATGAAAAGCAATGTACAAACAGGCAAAACCAGAACTAACTTATAGATATATTTTTAATATTTCAAGTGCTCATTGATTCAAATGAGAGAGGGGAATTATCGTCTGGCGATTGAGATAATCAGACTGATATCTTATCTCCATCGCCAGATGGTCATCGCAAGATTTTCTCTCTCTGCTTCCCCCTTTCCCCCCTCTCCACTCGCCAGAATTTCTTATAGTTTCCAATCGCTATAATTTTCATTCGCTAGAATTAGTTTTCCTAGCGCAGATTTTTGGAGATTGGATTTTTACCCCTTTGCTTTTCCCCAATCACCAGAAATTCTTATAGTTTCCATTCACTATAATTTATCGCTATGTCACCCGTCGCCCCATCCCCTCGTTACCCATAATTTCTTAAGCGCTTCTAATGTCTATAAAAAGCAATAAAGAACAAGTTATTTAAATTTAATATATTTTATTTTAGAACTTTGTTTACATGATTACGTAAAACTGGTTCTACGACTAGTCCAACATTATATATAATCCGTTTAAATCGTAATTTATCTATAAAATAGTAGTTAATTCGATCTTCGAAAGGATATACAATTTCATTTAAAGGATTGAAACGAACTACCTTCTGCAAGCGCAACTTGTATAAATAATTTAATTAAAAGTTCTACATCATGACGTCTACCTCTACGTTGAATGTAGTAGAATCCGACCTCCGCTAGTTTTTCTTTAGTGACGTGTGGGTTTTTTCAGTGACGAAACATTTCAAGTCGATACGCTTCGATTTTGATAGCTGTTCTAGATACAATATGTTCTATAGTTTCAAACGATACATTCTCTAAGCCTACATGCTGAGCCTAAATTTATCACTAAACCTGCATGCTAACCCTAATTTTCTCAATATGGTTAAATTTCTACGCTAAAATTCTCAATATAAACGTTTTTTTAAATTTGCAAATTGTTTGGAAAATTGTCTAAAATATATAGTCTTCCACAAAACAAAAATATTTACTTACTTTACGGTTGGAAATCCTTGTTCGAGCTGTAAAAAGACGGAACTAACCGACAGCAGGTCTTTACTAGTCAATACGCCGAAGAGAAATGAAGCGTGGAGGATTAATCAGTTCGTATCTGGTCGAGATTAATTCATCACGTGATCTAAACTACAACTAACCCTCAAATTCCATTGGCTCTCTCTCTCTCTGAGATAACAGATCGGCACTCTTGAGATGAAACCTGTCTCGTGATCGAAACTGCAACTAGTGATTCCCATTGTTTGACGTCATAATTTTACCCATTTGCATATTTGGAAAAACCCATTGCTACTCGAACGAGAGTTTTGGAAATACCACGTTGACGTTAACAACATTGAGTGTGTTGAACTTTCACTTGAAAATGTTTACGAAAACAAACCTCTTGGAAAATTGAGTGACCTAGAAGATTGCTAAAAAATGGGTAAGTGTGTTTTTCAATAAAGAGTCTTTTTTAGAATTTAAAGTATTTAATAAGAGTGAAAAAAGTTTCATAGGAAAAATTGTTTACAATTGTTTTTCGCATATATGAGTTTATATTATTAAATAACATGGCCGCGTCAAATTTAATTTTTTTTATCATTACAAGGCGCAAAGCTAACTAAATCTCAGTTAAATTAACTCAGACAATGTTTTTTTCACCAATCTTATTTTGCGTTTACTGACGTTAACAGATTTCAATGACTTTTAGAAAGTACTTTATATAGAACGGGCGGGAATAATGCAATAATATATTTCTACCAATCTTTTGTTTTCATTCTAGATTGCGTAAACCACCCGGTTGTCCTAACTATTTGTACCAATACTTCCTGATTCTATTTGATTTTTTTTTGTTTTTTGTTAGTTTATTTTATTCGAAAGTAAATGGTTTGGCGCTCGTAGAAGCGCGCGCATGTTTTCGAAAGGGTTGGGTCTTATCTCTAAAAGATACCAGAAGGCATGGGAACATATTTTGTTTATCCTCTGGAACCAGATTTTTTCCAGTCAGCCACTATACCTCTCTCTCTAGCTAATGGAATCTTCAAATTCAATGTGATGATTTTTCTAGCATTATTTGCGAAAGATAAAAATATCTTGTGGTCGTTTTTTCCCCAATTTTTTTGAAAACTTTTGGTTGTACGTTTTTGTACTCTGTCCTTTAGTTCAATGCAAAATACACAGTACGCAATATTCACCGCAAACATTACTAGTTAGTCCTTGCAATCGTCTTTTACTAAATGTCCACGTGTTACACATTTAATTTAAATATTTTCTGATTGTGGATAAAAACGGGGGAAGCCCCATTGAATCAAAGTAGAATCCTCGTTTTCTGTCGTCGATGTAGACGCAAATCCAATGCGAATCTGTATCGCCACTTTTATCAAAATTGATAATAAGCGATTGAGGGTATTTCGTGACGGGTTTTAAATTATCTGAAGAAAAAACCCTTAAAAGGTTCGGTGTTTCATACAGTGCCTGAGATAAGTCAACATTTGTCCTTGTAATTTTAATAGTCTCGAATAATATTCCTATTTTTATCTATCTGTAAACAAGATTGAAATTCGGCGTACACGATAACGACCGTAGATTCTTTTAAAGGGGTACCAAATCCTAAATCTAAGCGTAGTTGCCCTCTCTTTACGGGGTTCCAAAATGTGACGTCACTGGCCGAATTATCTGGAGTCAAATCGAAAGCGTATAAGGTAAAGCCTAGAGGAAAGTCAGCCAACGCAACGTGGTTTCCTTCGTCTTTCTAGTGTATCCCAGTTCCCTAGAATAGCGAATGATAGCCTAGCGTAAATTGTTTACTATTAAAATAAGGGGTCAACGCTTTCGAAGGGATTTGTTCGTTATCGACGTATAGAGCTAAATAATTTAGATCGAAATTTTCAAAATTATAAGGATTAGACTTAACGGATCCCTTATACGCTTTGTTGGTGGCTAAACCAATAATGACTCTGTTTGGCATTGGACCTAAGAATATATTGTCAAAACTATCGTTCTGAATTGAACTAGCCAATGCTTTAGCTTTTATTTCAGTATCGCTAAAAAGGGTAAAATAATCGCTATATCTAGTTAAGTCGTACGCCATTAAATAAATATTTGTTAAAATTAAAAATGTCACAAAAAATGTTTCCGTAAAGTATAATTTCTTTCCCACGTATTTGGCAGACTGTTTTAGGAATGGGAATTCAAACCTAGCTAGCCCTGAAGAAAAGCTACCAATTCCGTGTCCTTTTTGTCCCGCAAACTCAGAGAAATAAGGTAAATCTACTCCTCCTCCCGCTTGTTTTAAATAATATTACATCTAGGGACAATTTCTATGAACGTACTGATAAGCCATTTTTTACGGAGCACGTCGTAAATGTACTTTACACGTGACTACCAAACTGAAATGGCACGAATTCACCTAAACTAGTCCGTATATTAATGTCGATACTGTCAACATTATTTCTACTTAGTTTAAGGTAATGTGAAGAATCGAAAGTTTTTGAAACGGTAGTTCCGTGATAAGCATTTTGGTCTACAACAATTGCCCGTAAAAGTGGTGATAATGTTTCCCCCACCATTTAATTTCCTACCAAATCGGAATACACGAACAAAAGATCAGGGACGAATAATTTTAATTGCATGGGTTTATCTGATTTGAACGCTTACTTAGGTGGAATATTAGTGACATTAACTCTCAATCCTAAAACTTTGCTTAATCCTTCAGACAATATGAGCGTACAAAAATGTTTACTAAATGAGGTGTATTGAGCGTGACCGCTTTCTAAACTGTAATCAAATTTCCCCAATATTTTCCACACGCTATCCTCTGAATTTACGTTTTCTTCTTCCGGTAACACCAAACTATCTTCTATCTTTTCTCTTACATTCCAAATTTTTATACTTTCATTAAGTACACTCTGTTTGAAAAGTCTTCGACAGTTAAAATTTTTGCCCTCTTTTTAATTCTGCTAGAAAACTATAATAGATAGCTCGATGAAACCAATTGCAACTTTTATTTATTTTCCAATATCTTTCGTTATTTATCGGTTTCGTCCGCCAAAAATTAATAGTTTGGCGGGAACCGTCAAAACTCATTTTTGACAACTTTTTAAATATTGGTTCTACGGCACTGTTTCGCGCGTTTTTGAATTCACAATGGTCGGTTCATATTTAGAAAGTGGAAAAATTATACCTCTACAACCAACGGTTGAGAAGTTATCGCGTTTCCAAACTTTCGTCGAAACAAGGAAACACCTAAAATGCATCAAGCGATTATAAATAACGCAACTTCGACGACAATTTGGAAACGCGATAACTTCTCAACCGTTGGTTGTAGAGGGATAATCTTTCCACTTTCTAAATATGAACCGACCATTGTGAATTCAAAAACGCGCGAGTCAGTGCCGTAGAACCAATATTTAAAAAGTTGTCAAAAATGAGTTTTGACGGTTCCCGCCAAACTATTAATTTTTGGCGGACGAAACCGATAAATAACGAAAGATATTGGAAAATAAATAAAAGTTGCAATTGGTTTCATCGAGCTATCTATTATAGTTTTCTAGCAGAATTAAAAAGAGGGCAAAAATTTCAGCTGTCGAAGACTTTTCAAACGGAGTGTACAGTTAAAAGTTCGAAGGGTTTTTTTTGTAGTATCCTGGGGTTTGTATTTGAAGTCGTACTTATATTGATAGTTAGCTAGGTGTTTGAATTTTTCTGGTACTAATTCCTCAACCTCCAATCTGTATCCCTGATTTTCGCTTACGTTTTAAAAAGATAAAGGATAAATAATTTCTACCAGGGCAATTTCCCAATCTCCGCGTAAACTAATGGGTTTGGCCAACGTTGTAGAATACAAGACTAGAGTATTTTCGGGGTGGTTTTTATTCGTATCTCTAGTATTACTAGGAAATGTTTTGCAAATCCCAGACGTCATCTTGATTAACCCAACTATTAAACGATGGAGGATATCCTAGCTAACTAACATACAATTGTTTAACTCCGTTTTTCGTGCTTCTCTGTAAAACCTTGTATAACTTGTACGAACGAGATGCGTTGACCTTTTGAAGCTCTCTCGAATAGAATGTTCCTTTTATATCAATTTCTGATAGGTCTTTTATTTTATAAACGGGAGGGTTTGTTTTAACTTTAAATATTTCACCGGTATAATTAGCTTCGAATCCCTTTTGAAATATCATTTTAGTAGTATTTATTCTTACCAAATCCCCTTCATAATGTTTAGAGTAAATATTAATGTACACACGTAAAACGTTAGATTCCGAAACGTCATTAGGGGCTAATTTAATTGCGCTATGGTAAGAGGAATTGTACGCTTCGACCAAGTCCGGTAAGACATCCAAATATCAATTAGTGGAGTGATGGGTAAAATATCTATACATTTTTGTTTCTAACGTTCTATTAAACGTTTCTACGATAGAGGCTTTTACCTCGTCAATTTCGGTACTAAAAATGAAACTTTATTATTTTGGAAATATCCTTGTACTTCTTTATTCCTAAATTCCGTGCCCTTGTCCGATTGAAATTTACCCGGAATTCCGTCTTTAAAAACCATTTTTATATTTTCCAAAACCTCTTTCCCCGATTTAGTCTTAAGAGGTAATTAACCCCACGTTTTTCACTAAAACAGTCTAAAATTGTTAAAATATATTTGTATCCGTCATTATCCGCCTCTAACGAGCGCATATCGTTAATATCCGCCTGGTATTGTTCCCTTATATTACTAATTAATATTTTATTTCGTTTAAACTTTTTATATTTAAGCCTATGCATCGTAAAAGCGTCGATTACTCTTAACCATTTTTCTGCATTTTCCCTACTTAGACCGTGAGCGCCTCCGCAAGACGCCGGATGCTTTGGGTCAACGTATTATTTTTTTCTAAAATAGTTTCTCCCATACTTTCCCCTTACGCGAGCGACTTTTGTTTGTTCACAGACTTGAGAAGAAGAGTCCCCGTCTGACGCAGAGTGAACTTGGTCGAGGCTACGGGCTTATCTGTCCTACGCGCACGCCCTTTTTCAGGAGGAGGAGTATACTCGCGCTTCACATTTGGCTTAACGGGAAAACGTCTAGTTTGTAGCCAGGTGTCGTAGCTAGCGGGACGGGAAAGCCGGGGATCGCCGGTGATGAGTTCAATTTGGTTAAATTGGAAATTAACCCGAAATATCCGATAGGTTTTGGGTAGGTTTTACAATTAAATAGGCTTTGTTAATTTCGCTAATATTGGAACCTTTAATAGGTCGACTATTTATTACGAGCTCTCTGAAGGCGGCAATTACTACGTTCTAGTTTGGGTAAAAAAGATTGATATCTTTCAAATAACGCCCACTTGACTTAAGGGGATAACTGATTTAACTTCTATATCGGAGTCTAAGAATAAATCGAAAACTTTTTGGGTTCGCTTATAGTAGCTGATTGGTTTTTGCGCGGGTTAAAACCGAACCGTCCCCAAAAAGAGTAAAGGCAAAGCTTTGCGATGGTACGAAGTCCGGGATTCTTTTTAATATTGGTAGGATCAAGTTTTAATCCTTCCTTATCGTAATATTCGTGAAGGTATTTCTTAATCTCTTCATCGGTCTCCATTCCCGAGGGTTAGCCGTTGGATTCCTGTTTGAGTTTAAGAAAGGCTTTGACGTATTCGGAGAATAGACAACCCTCTTTCGATAACGGATCGTATTTTACTATGTCGTATTCCCAAATTTCGCGAATAGAATTGACCTTGTAACCCATTTCAATTGGCAACTGTACCTCGTCAGCGACCCAAGTACCAGTTATTTCTCGTTCAGAGTCTTCGTGAGAGCAATCCTGCTGGTTTCGAGCCTCGCTACATTTTTGGCAGTTGCAAACAGTAGTTTCGATCCTATTCTTTGGGGTAAAACGGGATGGTAGAGAGATTGAGGCAGTAGCATTGTCGCTTTTATTAAACCGTTTACGGTAGAAATGTCAGGGAAAGTAGCTTTTACGTGTATTTAACGGTGTCCCACGGGTAACTTGCAATACTTGTTACACCACGGATAGAGTGAATAAATATCAATGTATTTAATTTCCTCCCCCTCTTTACACTTGTGATGTAATTTCAAGGCTGACGGACGTCCTCCGAAAAAGGTTTCGCGCGGGCGGATTGGTTCTTTAATTTTCTATTTTAAATTTTGTGTAGACAGATAGGCGTCGATGGCAGAGTTAGTACGCCTCTCGGTTTTGAACGTACACTCCCATTTATCATGGACAGTGTATCCCAATTGCTTCAAGCGGTTTATAGTAGCAACGGTTAACGCGTATCGTGAATTATGGGTCTGTGTGTGGTTGCCGTATAACGCAAAGTTTATATTGATAGCAAAACACTTTTTACAGCCGTGATAATAATAACCGTGATATTGAAACACTTCGTTCCCGAGAATTCCTTCCACGTTAATAATAAGAATTTTAGGTTCAAATCCCTTAACAGGAGACTGCATTTCCTTCCCTCGTAAGTGAGATTCCCATTCAAGCCATTCGAAAGCGCCAAAACTCTAGTTGCAGTTCATACAATAGCGGGCTGTAAAACGTGTTTCCTAAAGATAAAACCGCATACTCCCACAATCGTTATCGTGGTTAGAACGGGTTCATTTCTAATTTATCCATGAAAATAGAACGATAAGACATACATCCTTGCAAAAGAATTTTTACGTCCTGGCGACAGTATCGGATTAAATCTTTTATAATGAAACTGATTAAAGTTGGGGTCCGAATTACTGCAGGCTTCGGACAGGGAATCGTTATACCACTGGATAAATTCATCGAAGGCCTTTCCACTTAAATGATTAGGGTCATGCGCTTCGATAGAAGGCATGTCATTTTGTAGTACGTAATTGGTTTCTTCAACCGGCAGGATCAAATTCATGGTCTACGGTATTAAACAATACATGTGGGAAATGTCCTTTATTCAAATTATTATCTAAACCGAATGTGGAAACGAATTGAGAAAGAGCAAAAGGAATAAAATTTTAGAAATCTAAGAAATTTAATTTTTTATACTGTACATTCATGAATTTGGTCCCGTCAGTCAGGACTTTAGGAGTCCACTTTAAATCAACCATTTTACGTAATATAAATTGCGCATCGTAACCTCTAGCGTTATGGGCGATACATATTATCTTATCAGCCACTCTGTTAAGTGTACGAAGATACTCCAGAAAGTCACCTTCGGGGTCTTTTGAGATAAATATTTTCTCCCGAGGACCACCACCGCGTTTAGTGCACGCGTACTGATTATCTTTTTCTTTGAAACAGAATTTACACCCTTTTTGCGAAACGCATAAAATTGGTTCATGAATAAAAGCATTGGCGTCAGTACGTTTTGTTTGTATGCATTCAAGGTCATGAAAAACAAAGACTTCCATTTTTGGAATACCTTTCTTGGTTGGTGGCGAATGTTCATTGTCAGATTCGTGGACCCGTTATTTTTTTTCGAGAACGAGTAGTTTTTCGGCAGAATCTTTACGGTTGGTCTTTATTAGTTGCATGTAACATATATGGCCCGTGAAGTTAAACTCGCTATACGAAAGACAATAGGTCTCTCCGCAAACGTGTACCGCCTTACGCTTAAGAAAACTGATAAGATTACAAACGTAAATTTTATTACATAAGGGTTCGGATCCTGATAGATGATAATCGTAACAATTTTGATTAGGGAAAGCTCTTAAACATGATAAGCAGATTATCTTATCAGAAAAGAGAAAATTTATGGTCAGTGAGATTATTAAAACCCACCAAACATTTCTCGCAAAATCTATTAAACGCGAAATGGGGCTCGGGGTTAGTAATTACGTTGAAATGATTGTCAATATTTAAAAGGTAAAGGCGTTTGCGGAGAGGTCCATCACATTCCCTCTCTTCTTCCACGTCACCGAAAACAACTATTGGGGTCGGTTCGCGTAACCGAAACAGTATTATACCGTATTTGGGCAAGATTTCTTGGAACCGAGTTAATGCGTCCGGCCCCGCGCAATCGTCATCGGATAACGCAGCGTAAGCTAAAAATTATCTCGCTTCCAAGGTCTGTAATTATGTTTCAATGTTTTTACCCCTACAAAGTCTTATAGTGTTATATTTTCTTTTTAGTTCAGAGTCGTTCTTATTATTTAAATGTTCTCGGTGAGCCATGGATGCACCAAGAGCTCTAGCTTAACACATTTTATCTTGGTTATTTATTGTAATGGTACATTTGTTTATAAAAATAAAGCTCTTTTTAGCTGGTCTAGTTCCTCCTTGGGGCAGTTTGACTCGGTTAAAAGTAACCGTATCGATTCCTTCAAAAAACTACCGTCGTTCTCGGATCTATAGATTTTTTCATCGATATACGTGATTCTAGAAAACTCGAAAGGGATTCTGGGTAAACGTCCCCTTTTCAGTTCATTCTAAAACAGTTCAGTTCTACTCTCGTCGGATCCCAAATCAGGGATTCTCCCTGCGCAATCGAACCAAAGAATTTGCTGCTTTTGGCCTTTTGCTTTCAATTCTAGTGTCGATAAGGATAAAATCAAAACCTAAAAGGGTACTTATTATTATTGTTTGTCTAAAAGTGTAGAAACTAACTTCAGGTACGCTTTATTTTTATATCTATATACATTTGCTAGGTTTACTAGAATTTTTTAAGAATTTTTATACAATTTCAGTTAACCCTTGGCTATATTCAAGCCAGATTAAAGTTACAATTGGGAAAAAATCATGGGTGGACGACGATGTTGCATCCCAGGGTGTAAAACTGCAGCAGTCAAGAATCCTGAAGTGACATTCAGTCCTTTTCCTAAAAAACCCCACTCTATGTAACGAATGGATACAGGCTATTGCTCAGATTGTATAAAGTTATCGGAGCAAAGACCATGGAGTACACCTATTAGGAAAACATTTGGTCTGAAGTATCAACTTATATGTGGCTATCATTTTAATAAATCTGGTAGAAAAGGCTACGATAAGAAGATACCACAGTATTTTAATAAGCTGTATGACGGAGTTATACCAATCCCATCTCATGAGATTGAAATATCCGAAGAAACTGAAACTATTCCTGTTCCACTGATAGATTTTGGTCAGCAACTGCTACCCAGATATGATGCAGCATTTACCCTTCCACTACAAAATGCATATTTTATTTTTATTTCACCAACTTCTTTTTTTTAATTATATATAATATGTATATATATTTTTTAACAGACCACAACTACTCTCTCGTTGATGACCCACCATATCTAGCTATGAAAATCATATTACTTCAGGATCAAAACTCACACTTAAATGCCAAGTAGTCAGGCAGGCCCAAGAGGTATCTGAACTAAAACACTCACTCGCAGTTTTGAATATTGAAAATACAAAGTTCAATGAAGAAATAATGGAGTTAAAGAACAATACAATTGAGCTAGAAAAAGACAAAATGCAATGTACAACTTTGAAAGAAGAACTATTTTCGTTGTAACGAAATCGTTCAACTATCACTGAAGAAAATACCGAAAATAAAATTAGAATAACTAATTTGGGAAAACAACTAAAGGACACCAAGCGTTTCTCCTTAAAGACTGTTTCACATTCTCCAGCTGTATTAAAATTTTACACTGGTTGTGGTGACATAGAGACATTCCAAGACATATTTAGCACAATAGAACCAGATTTGAAAAACTTATCATTGTACGGCAGTTCAACTGGACATAAACGCAAAAATGAGAGGGACAGCAATCAACTTCACGGACGCCCTATGGCCTTATCATTTCAAGATCAGTTGTTCTTAGAGCTTTGTCGATTAAGAGTCGGGATACTAGAACCGGATCTAGCCTACTGATTTCAGGTTTCTATTTCAACTGTTTCAAACATTTGTTTGACTTGTTAGAAAAGCGTTTCACCAGTTTTAGCATTTGGCCTTCTCGAGCAACAATAAATAAAAGCATGCCAGAAGAGTTTAAAAAACAATTTCCCAAAACTCGCGTTGTGATCGACGCTTCGGAATTTTCATTCAGTGGAATAATAGACCTTTTAGAAGCTGGGGATTCGGTAATGGCCGATAGAGGATTTTTGATTAAAGACACACTAAAACAAAAAGGTATTGCTCTAAATATTCCACCTTTTTTGGATGGTAAAGCCCAACTAAGTGAGCAGGAAGAGATTTACACTAGAGAAATTGCAAGTGTACGAATACATATAGAGCGTGTAATACGAGCGGTTAAGGAATATCACATTTAAGCACCATTTTTCCAAACTCCATGTATAATCAGCTAAACAAAGTTTGAAAGATTTGTGCTTATTTGGTTAATTTTTGTAATGAGCCCTTATTAGATAGAAAACCAAGTTAAACACAAAAAGCAATGTATTTATTTTATTTGAGATTTCATTATAAAAATTGAAATTGCAAAAAAAAGGAACTACCTCTGCGCTTGTGTTATTATGAGCATGCAAAAAATCACCTAACTCGGATAAACATGAAACATGCTCATAATGAATGCAAGCGCAGAGGTGGTTCTTTTTTGAAAAAAAAAATTATTACAATATTGAACTATAAAAATACATCTTGTAATTTGTTTTATTAAATTTTTATATCTCGAAATATTTTTTAAGGTAAAAACATTTACTTTGTCAGAAAATATTCTGTTCCTGACATCCGAGGCTTTCAACAATCTACTCTCCCTTTTGAAATAACTTTTTGACGCAACACAAAATGGAGCATCGTCGCTAACAAACAACATCATCGACTATCACGGCAACAACGTATCCATCGTCGCCACGTCGATTGGTATTTTATTCCATGATCAACATAGAATGTTAAAACTGTAGATTTTCCAGGCATGTTTTTTATAAATTCAACCTGTGTGAACTTGGTAGTTGAAAGCTTCATTTGAGTACTTGGGACTTCCCAAGCTCGTGCTTTCGCAGTACATGCAAGGGTATCTGGAACGTAAACTCTTCCGTCTTGTTTGCAATTTAATAAATACCATAACGCTGCTTTTACGTGTTTACAAACACCCCCTTCGCCACCTTTGCAACCGCACCATGAACAATCAACTACACCCGTATCGCCATTTAATTTAATCGCTACCTCATAATGTAAATTTAGAGTGAATGAGGCTTCAACTTTGCTCTTGACAAACCAGTATGATGGTGATACATTATTCCCAGTGTTGGTTTTTAAGATTTTTTTGGGCTCACCAACAGAGCTTAAGAAAAGTTCAGCTACTTTATTGACTTTAAACATCCTATAGCCTTGAGGAAGGTGTTTTTTGGCTATAGAATTATTATGTAGTTTTAAAATAGTACTCTCATCAAAACGTCGAGGTAACACTTTGAGAAGTTTGGTCCAGTTCCCTTTTGGTAGGGTTATTTTTGTTCACACCTTTTTTTTGAAAGACTTGAGACTTAACCTAGTTAACACATTAAAGATATCAAATGTTTAGATCTTTAAAAATATTATATTATAATTTGAGATATTAACTTACTTGTTTAATTTCTTAGTTGAATCCATCCTAGCTTTTCACTAAGCCTAAGCCTAACGCAAGCCCCTACGTGTCGAAAATAGTTTCACCGCAAAGCTTCTTAAATCTAACGTCAAATTTGCTCGATCTGCGCAGGCGCGGGACCGCTAAAACAAGCCGTCCAGAGGCATTAAAAACTTTATTGAATTGGCTATTGATCCCTACGCCGGAAACTGCACCTTAATTTGGAAGCCTGGTTTGTTGACGTTCACGAACGAAACCGAAACCTTATCGGAAGGCAAACAGTCTTCCGATAGGGTTTCCATCTATGTATAAATACCGTTTTCTATATTGCTTTCTAACTGGAAATTTAAATTCCGTCCCAATAGTCCAAAATTTGGGAATTTTTAATTATTTTTCAATATTTTTACAGAACCTTGTCAATTAGGAAAAGACGGAGGCGGTATTAAAACGTCAACTAAACCACCCCAACTTGAGATGAAGCGGGAGCGGCTAAATTCTCGGGGTTAACGTTTTTCTCAGCAGCTATTGTCTGAGACGGTGGAGGTTAATAACGCGGAGCTCGTGAGGGGCCAGCGACCGATATGGGGTCGTTAATATGCGGAGGGGAAAAATACGAGGAGGGCTACTGCTACTTGTCGTACGGGCAGCTAACAACGCTTTAGTTTCCTCGAACATTTCGGCTGCCCTAGTGGCAGCGGCTGCAAGTTCCTCCACGTCCCGTCGGTCAACTTCTACGATTTCCGCTTAGCGCTGAAGGCTGTCCGTACTTTGGGACAACAGAAGCCCCAATCGTCTTCGTAAGAGTAAGGTGATTCTAAAAAGGGAGAGGGAGCACCCATGGGCGTATACAAGGATGAATTACGTTCGTCGTCGGGTGTGATTGACCTAGTTCTTAAAATAGGTGAACTAAATTAATTTTTGAGTACTGCAAACCTTTCATTTTAATGCCAAATTACTTTGAAAATGGAACCTAAATCCAAAAATTATGATAAAAAATCAAAATAAACTTACGTAGCGAGCGAGAGAGAGAGAGAGAGATCTTCAAAAATCCTGCTACTAGACGCACAAAGAACAACAATAGAGTGACGTTTCTCAGTTCAAGGACCCCCTTATATAGGGTCGAGGGTGAGATAGTAAGCTTATCTCTTATTTTCAAAGAACTTCTTCAGTTTTAGAGAATATATTAGGGTAAGGCTAAAATTTATACTTATTTACGAAAATATTCCATTTAACTTCATTTCCGAAATGGACTCTGAAGTAGAAACATCAGCCATAAACGCCGTCCTGAAATAACCTTCTAAAATTATAGCCGTAGTGATTATTTTAATTACAATTTTCTTATTTGAGTTCATTTTGTGGTATTTTGAAAATGTTTCTACCGCAAAATTGTAAGTTTTTTCACTGTAGTTCGCAAAATGGTATTAATAGTATACTAATTTAATGTAAATTTCTATTAATTGTATTGTTTTCTAGGATATGATTGCATCAAAAGCTCTCGAGAGAAATCTACATTCTGTTTTTTCAAAATATTCAAGTGGGTTAATAATGTGACGTCAAACAATGGGATTTTTTCCAAATATTCAAGTGGGAAAAATTATGACGTCAAACAATGGGGTTTTTTCAAGTGGGTAAATTATATGACGTCAAACAATGGGAATCATTAGATGCAGTTTCGATCACGAGACAGTTTAATCTCGAGTGTCTGGAGATACAGAAAATAAAATTTGAGGGTTAGTTGTAGTTTAGATCACGTGATGAATTAATCTCAACAAGATAGGAACTGATTAATCTCCCACGCGTCATTTCTTTCCGATTATAGCGATTGGAAACAATAGGAAATTCTGGAAATTGGGGAAAAGCAAAGGGGTAAAAATCCAATCTCCAAAAATCTGTGCTAGGAAAACTAATTCTGGCTAGTGACAATTAAAGAGATTGGAAACGATAAGAAATTCTGGCTAATGGAGAGGGGGGAAAGGGGGAAGCAGAGAGAGACAATCTTGCGATTACCGTCTGGCGATTGAGATAAGATATCAGTCTGATTATCTCAATCGCCAGACGGTAATTCCCCTCTCTCAAATGGTTTGTGGCACAGCTCATCTCAATAGTTATGTTTGAAACCTTTTCTACCAGCTCAGATTATCGGCAATCGAAGTTACGGTTTTCGATTTTTCACACACTAGAATTTTTTTATTCGATTGTAACATGTAGGACAATTCAGTCAGCTGGTCCATTTGACTAATCAGGGCGAGATATGTATAACGGCCACTGGCCAACGGGGGGATACGTGGGGACAGGGGTAGGGACACCCGTGGCGGAAGTATTCGGATCACCCGTTGGGGCATTGACTGTCGTCCTCACGGCCATACACAAACTCTGCCTCCCAGACGCACGGGAGTACAGGAGTACACTCTGTTAAATAAGTCTTCGGTCGTTGGGATTTTAGCACTTATTTGTGACTATCTCAAAAACTATGAATGATAGCAAGTTGAAAACAATTTAATTTTAATATTTTGCTAATATCATTAACACCTGTCTTGATTCAGGTGTAGAATTTCCATATCCGCCGGAAACGCCAAATATCGTTTTTGACAACTTTTATAATAATGATGTTACGCCCCTGAAACCTGCCATTTTGGATTCAGAAGGGTCGATTCGTATTTAGAAAGTGCCATTGTTATCCGGCTACGTCGAACGGCTGCTAAGATATGCCCTATCGAAACTTCGAGTCTCATTCGGAAAATTCTAAAATGCCTCATTAATCAATATTATTAATCCTGCGTATAACCACAGCGTTCCAACAACACGTTAAAATAAATATATATGGTTATTGTGTTACCCGCGATGAAACGACGAAAGTGGTTTTTTCCTCAACAATAAGATATTATTTCTCGGTCGCCTCGAGCATTTTAGAATTTTCCGAATGAGACCCGAATGTTCCATAGGCCATATCTTAGCAGCCGTTTGACGTAGCCGGATAACAATGGCACTTTAGAAATATGAATCGACCATTCTGAATCCAAACATGCAGGTTTCAGGGGCGTAACATCATTATTAAAAAAGTTGTCAAAACGATATTTGGCGTTTCCGGCGGATATGGAAATGCTACACCTGAATCAAGACATAGGTATGAAAGATATTTGTAAAATATGAAAAATAAAATTGGTTTCAACTTGCTATCATTTATAGTTTTTGAGATAATCTCAAATAAGTGCCAAAATCCCAACGGCCGAAGACTTATTTAACAGAGTGTACGTTACTTCTCCCAGCCACTACAACTTAATTAATTTTATTTCACAACCATATTCACACATCTGTTAAACTTTGTCCAAAAGCTTATTCGCAAATAAAACTTTAAGACTCAACATTAAAGTTTGATTTTTTATAAATTTAAACGGTGTTTTTGGTATATTAATTTGAGACTACACTCATTCAAATTATACAAAATCACCACTATTGTTCGATTCGTACATGGCGACATCAAGAGAATCGGAAGGGAAGCGCATTTACCCTATTTTGTTGAAATACCTTTTACATTTAAAATAAAAAAACTTCTTTTAGGTTTTCTCTTCAAAATTAAATAAGGTGCTTTTAACATTTAGTTTTAAAAACCGTATCGATTGAAAACGATGGTGACATTCACGAAGCGACACCGCAGCTGGTATCTCGTCACGAGGAAGGGAACTATTGTATAAATCTATTTCTTTCCTTGGACCGATAGCAAGAGGTTGACGATGATTAATGCAAGATTGAGAGAGTAGACGAAATCCATTTTGTGACAACAGCCACTAAACCGTTTTTACGCACTATTTTTTGTGTACTTTTACCTAGTTCGTATATGCCGTAATCTTCACTACCACCAGAAGAAAATAGGGGGAAGTACGCTTCTAGTCAGCTTTGGAAAGGCGTCACTTTTCACGAATTTTCGCGCCAAAACGGTTTGGCGGGAAATCGCGGATGCATACATCGTTTAAAAAATCAATTTTTCTTAAATAGAACAATTGTAACATAATGTCCTTCTCATTCTCTGCTAATTGAGCTAAGGCGTATTTGCTTTCGTCGTTTATAGCCGAGTTGAATCAAAACAAAAGTGGAACTACTTTTTCAGTTTGGTTTATTATGCGTAAAAAGGCATTTTCGTGGGTCACACGACGACTTCTATGGCTCAAAGCTACAGATACGTACTTCCCCTATTTTCTTCTGCTACCACTGATTTTTCGTGGAATAGCTCTGAAACTGTAATAAGTTAAGACCTGGAACGATAACTCAGTATTAATTTCGGCGAATCTCGCATAAATTAATTGATTGATTATAAGTGATTTTTGACACAAAGAATATATTTCTTTAGTTTGATTTTCATAAAAATTAAATTTGTAGCTAGCTGTTATCAGCATCATATTTCGTTAAGAGTAGGATCAACAAATTGAAATTTTAAAGGAGGTATTCGTCAAATCGAAAGATCACACAAGCCTCTACACGCTATTGTGATATTTTAATTTGTTATTTATTGAATATTAAGAAACAGGCGTATTGCATCTCAACGTAGAAATCTAAACGTGCTTAAATTTCCTATGCAAATTATATTATATCGTTTGCTGACGTTTTCGAATGTAACATCTTATAGTCAAGCACAAATATTGATCTCAACATGTTGAAATAAATACAATTTTGATAGATGTGTATTACAGTGATATGCTATTACGTACCAGATTTTTAAAATAAGTAGTCTGTAAATACTGACAAGTTACTTGTTGCGGTTGCTGTCGATACTACACATATGTTATATTTTGATCATTATAGAAAAACAAGTTGTTATATGTTTTTTCTTACATTATTCTTTGTGGTATATTCCTGATTTAGTTTTAGATAAAGTAGCCTTAACCCATAGCTTTCTCGCCAAATATTTATAAGAATAAAAAATCATTATTTCTTCTAAAGCTAAAATATATGGAATTTTCAAGCTACCACTAAATTTTGCTCAATTTAACCCAAATTTCCCAAGAAGTTTGTTTATGTACATTGCAATTAATTTAGAGGGTCAGA
Source organism: Leiobunum rupestre (assembly GCF_980474605.1). Lineage (NCBI taxonomy): Eukaryota > Metazoa > Arthropoda > Arachnida > Opiliones > Sclerosomatidae > Leiobunum > Leiobunum rupestre. Next base: position 25,481,132 of record NC_143385.1, on the reverse strand, counting down.
TTTCAATATTTAAGAAATAAATAAAATAAGCACCACCCTAATGGAACAGTCATATCTGACAGAGGGCGTCGAGAACGATTTATTTAAAGTCAATTCAGTATTACCCAGATGGAGGAGGATCTATCCCATTCTTGCAGTGCTCAGCCATTTTATTCTTGCTAAACAGTCTTTGTATATAGGCATATTTCCTACGACGAATATATGAAGGCAGAAGCTGTAGGCTGGCACGTCGTTTAGTGTTTGGCCAAAGAGCGCTGGCTCCATTAACCATACCCAAAAATTAGTCAACTGACTCCAAGCCGCATGCGGAACGCCCTGTCATTATGTTATTTAGAGTAGTTGCCAAAAATTGATCCAACTCGTCACCACCTAAAAATTCCTTAAAATAGGTGACGAAAAGGTCCCTTTTATTTTCCCATAGCTTCATAATATTCTGAGTTGACATCTCGAGATCGATATCCTGATTAATAACAGGATTCACGTTAAACGGAGCCTCCATTAATTCATCATCAGAGAATCATTTTTGAGGCCAAGACTCAAGAGGCTAGTATCACCCTGGGATTTACGTTTCCGGAATATTATAACGTTATCCTTTAATCCTTTAGTTTACGTCTGAACTCAATGGATTCAATAGTCTTCTGATGTAAGAATTCACGGAGATAGACAATCATATGCTTGATATTAGCTGGAGCATTGATCTCATTTTAAGCCAGGTCAGTGAGCTCCGTATCCGACCAATAACATCGAAGGTCAAGGACTTCATTGTCCTTGAAGAAATATCAGGGTGTTTGGATCGGTATCATGTCCGTACGCCGTTGGGGTTTATGACAATGGCTTTTGTGACGACTCGTTAACGCCGATGCGTCTTGGCCGTTGGTCATTGCGCCGATGGGTATTTACGGCGATTAGTGATAACGGCGACGGTTTTGGTGCTGATACTTGTATGCCGAAGGGTACCTTCGTCCGCGGTCTTTTGACCGAGGGGTGTTTTGGCTGACGGGTTTCTGCTTTCGGTTGTTTTTATTTATAAATATTATAAGGAATGAACTGCCTGGGTCTAAAGAATATAACGCGTTTCGTGTTTGGTGTAGATCGTTAAAATTGAAAAATGGGATAAGAATTTCGTGAGGCGTTTCTGCTTTTTGTAGTTTTCTTTAGCGATAATAAAATTAAACGAATATTTTGGTGATTTAATGTTTTTGGGGCCATGTCGCTAGTGTTTCTTCACTGTTTGATAAAAACAATTATTTTTGGTTTTTTGGTATTTTTTCCGATATTGAAAAAATCGCGTTTCATTCATTGTTCCTGCTTTAGAGTTATCGCTATTGTTCCTTATGATTTATCTGCATGGCAATTTATCGCCAAAGAATATTCTAGGCTTAAATTTCCCTCGGTGGTTTGACCGTCGGCTTAGAATACCATTGGCTAAGTAAATATTTACCGAAGCTTGGGCCCTCGGCAGATTTTGGTTGGGGCCTATGGTTATATATTTTTATTCTTGTAACCAAAAACGCCTTATGTTGGTAGGGGCCCATAGGCCAGTGCCTAGTTGGCCCAGTCTCATTTCAGGGACGGGCTAAACTGCCATCGGCGGAGGTGCGTTGGCGTTTATGTAGGTTGGCGTAGTTGCGCATGGGCCTAAAATCTTTCGGCGTCGGCACGCATCAGCGTATTTATCTACGGCGTAGATCTCCGTCGGCATAGGTTCAGTGATCTAAATGTGTCCGCGCTGCTGTTTTAATGGCGTTATTGTTCGTCGGCAGTGGGTTTGTCGGCGTATATATTGTAACCGTTTGGATCGCATATGGATGGACATACCTCTGGTCATTGCAATTACTTTGTCTCGATCCTACTGGGGACGATTGACGGTGTGCAACAGTTATTCTACTTCAATTTTGGCAGTAATTAATAGTTCGTGATTTTAGAAAATGAAAATAATGCCAAACGATGCTACTAATACTCTCGTGTTTTTTTACCTCAAATAGGGCAGAAGTAATTTTAATTATCTTCCGAAATAACATATTTATGAGTATCCTTTTTCCAAGAGGTGGGATCCAGAAATATTTTAGAGTATCTACGGCAGGCAATACCGGTGAAATTTTTAATTGGGTTGATAAAAGCCGGTTATAATTCTGCGTTCTTCTAGCGTTTAGGACGTCATCTCTCCTACGTTAAAGTTATTTATCTTCGAGCCGCTTTAATATTTCCTCCGCATAACATTGTGGATGTTATCAAATCCACCACCAGTACCAATAAAACGGTTATAAGAATCTTGAGGAGGCGGATTATTTAAATGGTTGATATCACCAGGAGCCGAAAAGTCGTCAACCGCAATGGCCAGCACTGTTTCAGCGGTAACCCTGTTATCCACTTGAGTTTCAGGTTCCTGGATACGTTCCTCAGTAGTTCTATTACGATTTTCTACTATGGCAAGTAACTCCAATGTATCATAAAGGTTAGTGGCACCATTCAGATCTTCATTATTACTATTAAGGGCTTTACAATTAGATCTCTTTGAGAACTCTTCGGACGATGGTTTCGGTGTTAATATCTTTTTCACTCATACTGGAGAGATATATCCAGAGTTTGATCCTGAATTTTCAATTAATTCTTGATAGGAATGAGTCATCATGGTCGTAGATTCACTTGAATGACTGATTTATTTATTGCGCCAAATTGGGTCCATTTTACAACAGAGAGGAGCTATGCTAACAGAGGCGTAGGAGGGTGGGGCCAAGCCCTTCATGCCACGTGAGTCAACAGCTACCTACACTGAATAATAAGTGTCGTAAATTGATCGAATAAAAGAGCCAAGGTGCGCTGTTTTGGTATTCCAAGTTTTATAAGGTAACCGAAATCTCTGCCATCCCCTTCTTTATCCCACTTTTGGGGGTAAAAATGACGTTATCAATTCCAACCTTTGTTGTAATTATCCGATTTTATATTTAACTTGTAAGTCATGTTATTTTCATAAAGAAATTTAGTTTATAGCTAAATCTATTTTATGCTAAGGTTGTGTGCCACCATTTGATACCAGTCATAGTTCTAATTAAACTAAAAATTAATATTTTATTCAATTATCTGATCATTAACTGAATTATTCTTACCAAAGCATTAACATTAAATATGGAATCATACATTAAGGGGGAAGACTACAGTGGCCATTGTCTGCTTTCGCGCTATTTCAAGCTGAACTCTTTTAATTTTGTATTTTACTTATAAAATTAATATTTAAGTGTAGAACAGCCTCTTGTTTAGTGACTAAAATAATAATCTAAAAGTAATTAAGTTATTACGTTTTAATTCGGACCCCTGGAGCTAAACAAGTTGGGCAAACGCCCAAACTACCCTTTAGTTTGAACCTTCTATCTCCTTAACTATTAATATTGGAATGATCAAAATTATTTTAAGCACTAGAGAGAGGTGCAGCCTAATAAGAAAAATATAATTAAATTATGTAATTGTTGAAACAGAAACGTTCAGCTTGAACCAAAAAGAGGCTTTTACTGTATTCTTCCTCCTTAAGAGGATTTAATGAGTTGCCTAACCAATTTTGTACTTGCCTTAGGTTATTATTCCGGAGTAAGTGACTTTTTCGGAAAACAAAGGGATCCTTATCTTATAAATCTTTTCATTCGAATGAACGTGGTATAGTTCTACCGTGGCTTTTCTCCAGCTTCAATGACATCGATGTGATTAAAATTTGGAGTTTATTTTAGTTTTTGCTAGAAATCTTGTTTTCTGAAATCACCGTATTTTTTCCAAAATTATCTAAAATTAACAATTCTCTTGTTTGAGGTCAAACTGTATCTTGACCGTAAAAATATGGATAAATCACTTTAAACAAGAAAAAGAACAATCTTTTGGTTGTTAAACCATGACAGACTACTTTGGGTGAGAGACCGGTGCTCAACAGTTTGTAACCCGTTCGCGTAATCTTCGACCTTAACAACCGTACATATACATGTAGTTGATTCAAAATCACGATTTATGTGGCTTAATCGCTGCCTCATGTTTTGGCGTAAAACAAAGTCAATTAACGGAACCTAGGATATTTAGTGTATTTTATATCTAACACCTCAATAACTATATTTTTACGTTTCCAGGATTTTGATTGTTTGCGAGAACGCTCTCGGTGCAGACTTTTTACTCAAGATGAACTAAATCAATGAAGTGATGAAATGGAAGGTGCCGCCCAAAGAAACCACCAATGTGGCGTTCAATGACGTCAAACTTCTTTTAATAACACTTATTTTATCGCATTTCCTGGCTTCTTTAGATTTGTTCCTCGAATGCGTTTCGAAATTAGTTGGGAACTAACTATCTTAACTTAATATTAATCTAACCATGGATTAAACACTAAAGGATGTTCCACGAGCTAAAAATAGCAAAAATACTCTGTAACCTTGCCACACATACCGGAAATTGTTTTATATCCAGGGGCAAACAAACGGGCGTGCAATGATACTTCGTTAATATACTTACCAAAGATCCTTATTTTAAGATTTGAAGCTTTGCAGTTTCAACCTTTTCACTATTTACTATTTGTAATTTTAAACGAAAGATTGATAAAAAAGCATCGTGTTTTAATCCATGTGGTTATAATCATCTACTAAAAGAGCAGACGAAAATCCCGAAGTTTCAAAAATCCGCGAAATTATTTCAAAAAATACGAGATGGCGCTACAAAATCATATCCGGTGCCCCTGGGGGAGTAAAGTGCGGGGGGAGGTAACACGTTTCGACCGAGCCAACGCGAACTCGGCATTGAAATCTTCGCTCGTGGAACATCTTTTAGCAGTGGCGTCACCAGGATTCCAAAACTGGTGGCGCTTAAGCCGTAAGCACTGGCAAGGGCCATCCCATTGAGGGATATGGGGGAGGGTGGTGCTCCCAAAAAGGTTTGTTAAGTTTAAACATTGAGCCGGCTAGGAAAAATGAAATTGTTTATGCCCATTTTTAAGTTCTAAGAAACATTTCGGCAAGTAAATTGTAAAAATTCTGAATTTTAGGAGGCGCTTTTCGGAAATTTTAGGTGGCGCTTCAGAAATTATACAGGTGGCTCAGGCGCCGCCTAAAACACCCTAGCGACGCCACCGTCCTTTAGTGTTTAATCCATGATCTAACTTTTTTTAAATAAAATACTTCGTTAAATTTGTTTTTAAGGTGATCGAAACTTCGTAAGACTGAGACTTAGCCATCTCAATAAAAAATATATTAACATTTATTTCAAAAATTTTAACCAAGCATATAGAATTGCTAACTAACTAATATTTCTAAATTTTACAATATTAAACAGGAATTGTTAATTTTGTGTTTACTGAATGACGATTTGGTTTAAATATGTTTGAATCAATTAATGTTACATTTAATTATAATAGAGGGATAATGTGTATTAACAAGCTATATTCAATAGAACAGAAACGCCATTCGTTTTTATTTCCATCTTTTCGACAAGTACCTAACATCTCTTCCAAGCGATAAGAAAATAAGAAATATGTAATCTTTGAAACTAGGCGATGCAAATTATGTTAATAACCAAGATTATTTGGTAAGCATCGTCTGAAAAAATTTTATATTTATTTTCTTAATGTTGGTATTGATTTGAATAATAATCATGAAACAGCTAGTTTAGCAAATAGAATGGAATATTATTTGTAATTTGAATACAACTTCGAAAGGCCACATTTAGTTATTTAATATTTTTAATTAAAATCCATAACACATTTTTAGTAATGTAGGAATGGTATAAAGGTATTTCTGTAACTATATTGAAATGCGACGAATTTAAAAAAGCTATTGCTAAAGAACGTACAACTTCAGCTTAATTTAAACTGCTAACCACACTATAGTCTTCTATTAACACATGATGTTATACCACTTATAATTACTATTGAAATTATGCAAAATTAAAATTAATAGAGACACTTGTATAAAATAAATTAAAAACATACAACCTCCCCTTCTTGTACAATAAAAGATTTATTGTACAAGGAGTGGAGGTTGTTGTTTTTAATTTATGCGAAATTAACTAAATAAATTTATTTGAATAATCCCAAATTTTAAAACATTACCCAAATTCATCGAATTTAACCATTATTATGGTATTTATTCCACCTTTTTTATTTTTCCAATGAAGTAAAAAATTATAAAATATGTTCTTTAATTTCTTTACATTCAAAAATATATATACAAAATATTAATATTTTTCCTCAAATTTACCAAAATTTTTACAAACTTAATTGTACGAATTTTAGCTACATTTACTCAAATGTAAATACATTTACCCAATCTCATATTCAAATTAACTCATATTTGCCCACATTTACCGAATTTTTCTTATGTTTACTTAAATTTACTCAACATTATCTTATATCACTCAAATTTACGCAATTTTTTCAATATTTACTCAAATATAATAAAATGTTCTACATTTGTTTCCAAAGTGTACCCAGGTATACTGGGATTTTTCACAAACTGTCTAAAATTTATAATTTTCAAAATTACAAATTTTAGACATTTTGTGAAAAATCCAAGTATATTTGGGTACACTTTGGTAAAATTTGGAAAAATGAAACCAATGTAGAACATTTTATTATATTTGAGTAAATTTCGCTTCAAATCTGGAATTAACACATATTATTTTAAATGGGAAAAATCTCAGTCTTAATTGTCAAAAACATTTTAGGTACCCTTTAGCTGTATTCATGTGAAATAAAGACCTTCCAAACACCCAAGTTTCATCAAAATCGGTGAGAATCATTGAAAACGGAATATTAATCCAGAGATCCAATCAAATCTGCTCCCCGCGAAAAAAAGTTTTGAAAATTACGAATGTGCCGTCTCCTCTAAAATAAGCAGAGTCATTTGGGAGCAGACGGCAGTATTCTTATTTTTTAAAAACTTGTTTCGCGAAATACTGAAATCCGACGTTTTGATTGGACCTCTAGATTAATATTCCCAACTCAATGGTGAAAATCTTCTCGGGTAGTTTCTTTTAAATCTCTGGAAAATTTAAGAGATGGCGTCGTGGTTAAATTTTCTTCTAAAGTCACTATTGCTCGCGCTCTTTGGGAGATAGTCCCTTCACAGTGAGGCTTCGCCTACGAGGAAAGCTGGGGATTTTCAAATAACACAAAACCGGTAAAAAGGTATATCGCCAGATTGGGCGAAAGGGAAAGTGGAAAAACCCCGGGATTTCCGAAGGCAAAGGCGAGGAACGGTTACCAATCGAAAGGGTGGTTTCCAGTATTGGAAGCTTGACGCAACACCGAAAACAACCTTCCTTCAAAAATACTTTTTAAAAACAATAATAAAACCAGTGCATCTTCTGATGCTATGAAAATATTGGATTTATCACAAAGAAAAACGTGCTCTTGAGTAAAATGAGTTACGATTTTTCAGTCGATATGAACTAAAATGAAAAGACAGCTCTCCCAAGCTATAGTTATAAAAAGTAACAAAAATGCGAGGAAACCTCGGGAAAAATCTTGGATGGTAAATAAAACATATTTAAAATAATCCGCTAGGCTTATACCTAAGGCACCACCTTAGGCCTAAGTCATCAAGCGAGATTTGAAGCCATAAATACGCGTTTAAAAACAAAATAATCAAGTGTTATTTCGGGATAAAATATTTAACGAAACAAAAGAAAATCTGTTGGACCGAAAAGCAATCGAACTTTTCTAATTATAAGGCTTAAGAATAATTGTTCAGGCCGCAAAAAATATTCAAACCACTATTAAGGATCATCTCAGTCAAGACCCATTAGATACAGGGGCTTTCGAGGACAATGTCGCTCTTCTCTCCAAGAAAGAGGAGCATGTTCAAAAGCCGTATTACATGATCTGAAATCTCATCCCGGCAACAGAAACGGTGAAGTTGGAGAACGAGGCAACTAAGACTGAACATTGTCCAGATGATATCATCCTCGTCAAATCAAAGGCAAATTGAAGAAACCAGCGAGGTCGCGTAAACGTCTCGTCCAGAGCCACGCTGCACCGTCGCCAACGCCCTTCAGTTGAGCGGCCGAAACTATCTTTCCATCATCGTTTCGGATGCCAGAGGAGAGAAGATTACCAACAATGTAAATTGGAAAATTCGCCTGTGACTACACCGAATGGAACGAGTTTGGGAACCGATTCGAGATCTCGGTCGACTCAGAACTTGAAGAAGTTGAAGGGTGTTACTATCACTAGAATCGATTGCCAATGCTCGGTCTCTACTCACTCGTGGCGCGACTGCATTTCCATGGATTAAACACTAAAGGATGTACCACGAGCTAAGATTTCAATGCCGAGTTCGCGTTGGCTCGGTCGTAACGTGTTTCCACCCCCCCAGGGGCACCGGATATGATTTTGTAGCGCCATCTTGTATTTTTTTAAATAATTTCGCGGGTTTTTGGAATTTAGTGATTTTCGTCTGCTCTTTTAGCTGAAAATTATAACCACATGGATCAAAACACGCTTCTTTTATTAATCTTCAATTTCGTTTAAAATGAACGAGACCCTCTTCTTTCGCGATAAACTCATTCACTAGCTTGTAATCGGCTGCGTTTACTCCCGCCGCTGAGAGAGTGGAAAATGAACGAGACCCTCTTCTTTCGCGATAAACTCGTTCACTAGCTTGTAATCGGCTGCGTTTACTCCCGCCGCTGAGAGAGTGGAAAATGAACGAGACCCTCTTCTTTCGCGATAAACTCATTCACTAGCTTGTAATCGGCTGCGTTTACTCCCGCCGCTGAGAGAGTGGAAAATGAACGAGACCCTCTTCTTTCGCGATAAACTCGTTCACTAGCTTGTAATCGGCTGCGTTTACACCCGCCGCTGAGAGAGTGGAAAATGAACGAGACCCTCTTCTTTCGCGATAAACTCATTCGATAGCTTGTAATCGGCTGCGTTTACACCCGCCGCTGAGAGAGTGGAAAATGAACGAGACCCTCTTCTTTCGCGATAAACTCATTCGATAGCTTGTAATCGGCTGCGTTTACACCCGCCGCTGAGAGAGTGGAAAATGAACGAGACCCTCTTCTTTCGCGATAAACTCATTCGATAGCTTGTAATCGGCTGCGTTTACACCCGCCGCTGAGAGAGTGGAAAATGAACGAGACCCTCTTCTTTCGCCATAAACTCATTCACTAGCTTGTAATCGGCTGCGTTTACACCCGCCGCTGAGAGAGTGGAAAATGAACGAGACCCTCTTCTTTCGCGATAAACTCATTCACTAGCTTGTAATCGGCTGCGTTTACTCCCGCCGCTGAGAGAGTGGAAAATGAACGAGACCCTCTTCTTTCGCGATAAACTCATTCACTAGCTTGTAATCGGCTGCGTTTACTCCCGCCGCTGAGAGAGTGGAAAATGAACGAGACCCTCTTCTTTCGCGATAAACTCGTTCACTAGCTTGTAATCGGCTGCGTTTACTCCCGCCGCTGAGAGAGTGGAAAATGAACGAGACCCTCTTCTTTCGCGATAAACTCGTTCACTAGCTTGTAATCGGCTGCGTTTACACCCGCCGCTGAGAGAGTGGAAAATGAACGAGACCCTCTTCTTTCGCGATAAACTCATTCACTAGCTTGTAATCGGCTGCGTTTACTCCCGCCGCTGAGAGAGTGGAAAATGAACGAGACCCTCTTCTTTCGCGATAAACTCGTTCACTAGCTTGTAATCGGCTGCGTTTACTCCCGCCGCTGAGAGAGTGGAAAATGAACGAGACCCTCTTCTTTCGCGATAAACTCGTTCACTAGCTTGTAATCGGCTGCGTTTACACCCGCCGCTGAGAGAGTGGAAAATGAACGAGACCCTCTTCTTTCGCGATAAACTCGTTCACTAGCTTGTAATCGGCTGCGTTTACACCCGCCGCTGAGAGAGTGGAAAATGAACGAGACCCTCTTCTTTCGCGATAAACTCATTCGATAGCTTGTAATCGGCTGCGTTTACACCCGCCGCTGAGAGAGTGGAAAATGAACGAGACCCTCTTCTTTCGCCATAAACTCATTCACTAGCTTGTAATCGGCTGCGTTTACACCCGCCGCTGAGAGAGTGGAAAATGAACGAGACCCTCTTCTTTCGCGATAAACTCATTCACTAGCTTGTAATCGGCTGCGTTTACTCCCGCCGCTGAGAGAGTGGAAAATGAACGAGACCCTCTTCTTTCGCGATAAACTCATTCACTAGCTTGTAATCGGCTGCGTTTACTCCCGCCGCTGAGAGAGTGGAAAATGAACGAGACCCTCTTCTTTCGCGATAAACTCGTTCACTAGCTTGTAATCGGCTGCGTTTACTCCCGCCGCTGAGAGAGTGGAAAATGAACGAGACCCTCTTCTTTCGCGATAAACTCGTTCACTAGCTTGTAATCGGCTGCGTTTACACCCGCCGCTGAGAGAGTGGAAAATGAACGAGACCCTCTTCTTTCGCGATAAACTCATTCACTAGCTTGTAATCGGCTGCGTTTACTCCCGCCGCTGAGAGAGTGGAAAATGAACGAGACCCTCTTCTTTCGCGATAAACTCGTTCACTAGCTTGTAATCGGCTGCGTTTACTCCCGCCGCTGAGAGAGTGGAAAATGAACGAGACCCTCTTCTTTCGCGATAAACTCGTTCACTAGCTTGTAATCGGCTGCGTTTACACCCGCCGCTGAGAGAGTGGAAAATGAACGAGACCCTCTTCTTTCGCGATAAACTCATTCGATAGCTTGTAATCGGCTGCGTTTACACCCGCCGCTGAGAGAGTGGAAAATGAACGAGACCCTCTTCTTTCGCGATAAACTCATTCACTAGCTTGTAATCGGCTGCGTTTACACCCGCCGCTGAGAGAGTGGAAAATGAACGAGACCCTCTTCTTTCGCGATAAACTCATTCACTAGCTTGTAATCGGCTGCGTTTACACCCGCCGCTGAGAGAGTGGAAAATGAACGAGACCCTCTTCTTTCGCGATAAACTCGTTCACTAGCTTGTAATCGGCTGCGTTTACACCCGCCGCTGAGAGAGTGGAAAATGAACGAGACCCTCTTCTTTCGCGATAAACTCATTCGATAGCTTGTAATCGGCTGCGTTTACACCCGCCGCTGAGAGAGTGGAAAATGAACGAGACCCTCTTCTTTCGCGATAAACTCGTTCACTAGCTTGTAATCGGCTGCGTTTACACCCGCCGCTGAGAGAGTGGAAAATGAACGAGACCCTCTTCTTTCGCGATAAACTCATTCGATAGCTTGTAATCGGCTGCGTTTACTCCCGCCGCTGAGAGAGTGGAAAATGAACGAGACCCTCTTCTTTCGCGATAAACTCGTTCACTAGCTTGTAATCGGCTGCGTTTACACCCGCCGCTGAGAGAGTGGAAAATGAACGAGACCCTCTTCTTTCGCGATAAACTCATTCGATAGCTTGTAATCGGCTGCGTTTACACCCGCCGCTGAGAGAGTGGAAAATGAACGAGACCCTCTTCTTTCGCGATAAACTCGTTCACTAGCTTGTAATCGGCTGCGTTTACACCCGCCGCTGAGAGAGTGGAAAATGAACGAGACCCTCTTCTTTCGCGATAAACTCATTCGATAGCTTGTAATCGGCTGCGTTTACTCCCGCCGCTGAGAGAGTGGAAAATGAACGAGACCCTCTTCTTTCGCGATAAACTCGTTCACTAGCTTGTAATCGGCTGCGTTTACACCCGCCGCTGAGAGAGTGGAAAATGAACGAGACCCTCTTCTTTCGCGATAAACTCATTCACTAGCTTGTAATCGGCTGCGTTTACTCCCGCCGCTGAGAGAGTGGAAAATGAACGAGACCCTCTTCTTTCGCGATAAACTCGTTCACTAGCTTGTAATCGGCTGCGTTTACTCCCGCCGCTGAGAGAGTGGAAAATGAACGAGACCCTCTTCTTTCGCGATAAACTCGTTCACTAGCTTGTAATCGGCTGCGTTTACACCCGCCGCTGAGAGAGTGGAAAATGAACGAGACCCTCTTCTTTCGCGATAAACTCATTCGATAGCTTGTAATCGGCTGCGTTTACACCCGCCGCTGAGAGAGTGGAAAATGAACGAGACCCTCTTCTTTCGCGATAAACTCATTCACTAGCTTGTAATCGGCTGCGTTTACACCCGCCGCTGAGAGAGTGGAAAATGAACGAGACCCTCTTCTTTCGCGATAAACTCATTCACTAGCTTGTAATCGGCTGCGTTTACACCCGCCGCTGAGAGAGTGGAAAATGAACGAGACCCTCTTCTTTCGCGATAAACTCGTTCACTAGCTTGTAATCGGCTGCGTTTACTCCCGCCGCTGAGAGAGTGGAAAATGAACGAGACCCTCTTCTTTCGCGATAAACTCGTTCACTAGCTTGTAATCGGCTGCGTTTACACCCGCCGCTGAGAGAGTGGAAAATGAACGAGACCCTCTTCTTTCGCGATAAACTCATTCGATAGCTTGTAATCGGCTGCGTTTACACCCGCCGCTGAGAGAGTGGAAAATGAACGAGACCCTCTTCTTTCGCGATAAACTCATTCACTAGCTTGTAATCGGCTGCGTTTACACCCGCCGCTGAGAGAGTGGAAAATGAACGAGACCCTCTTCTTTCGCGATAAACTCATTCACTAGCTTGTAATCGGCTGCGTTTACACCCGCCGCTGAGAGAGTGGAAAATGAACGAGACCCTCTTCTTTCGCCATAAACTCATTCACTAGCTTGTAATCGGCTGCGTTTACACCCGCCGCTGAGAGAGTGGAAAATGAACGAGACCCTCTTCTTTCGCGATAAACTCATTCACTAGCTTGTAATCGGCTGCGTTTACTCCCGCCGCTGAGAGAGTGGAAAATGAACGAGACCCTCTTCTTTCGCGATAAACTCATTCACTAGCTTGTAATCGGCTGCGTTTACACCCGCCGCTGAGAGAGTGGAAAATGAACGAGACCCTCTTCTTTCGCGATAAACTCATTCACTAGCTTGTAATCGGCTGCGTTTACTCCCGCCGCTGAGAGAGTGGAAAATGAACGAGACCCTCTTCTTTCGCGATAAACTCGTTCACTAGCTTGTAATCGGCTGCGTTTACTCCCGCCGCTGAGAGAGTGGAAAATGAACGAGACCCTCTTCTTTCGCGATAAACTCGTTCACTAGCTTGTAATCGGCTGCGTTTACACCCGCCGCTGAGAGAGTGGAAAATGAACGAGACCCTCTTCTTTCGCGATAAACTCATTCACTAGCTTGTAATCGGCTGCGTTTACTCCCGCCGCTGAGAGAGTGGAAAATGAACGAGACCCTCTTCTTTCGCGATAAACTCGTTCACTAGCTTGTAATCGGCTGCGTTTACTCCCGCCGCTGAGAGAGTGGAAAATGAACGAGACCCTCTTCTTTCGCGATAAACTCGTTCACTAGCTTGTAATCGGCTGCGTTTACTCCCGCCGCTGAGAGAGTGGAAAATGAACGAGACCCTCTTCTTTCGCGATAAACTCATTCACTAGCTTGTAATCGGCTGCGTTTACTCCCGCCGCTGAGAGAGTGGAAAATGAACGAGACCCTCTTCTTTCGCGATAAACTCGTTCACTAGCTTGTAATCGGCTGCGTTTACACCCGCCGCTGAGAGAGTGGAAAATGAACGAGACCCTCTTCTTTCGCGATAAACTCATTCGATAGCTTGTAATCGGCTGCGTTTACACCCGCCGCTGAGAGAGTGGAAAATGAACGAGACCCTCTTCTTTCGCGATAAACTCATTCACTAGCTTGTAATCGGCTGCGTTTACACCCGCCGCTGAGAGAGTGGAAAATGAACGAGACCCTCTTCTTTCGCCATAAACTCATTCACTAGCTTGTAATCGGCTGCGTTTACACCCGCCGCTGAGAGAGTGGAAAATGAACGAGACCCTCTTCTTTCGCGATAAACTCATTCACTAGCTTGTAATCGGCTGCGTTTACTCCCGCCGCTGAGAGAGTGGAAAATGAACGAGACCCTCTTCTTTCGCGATAAACTCATTCACTAGCTTGTAATCGGCTGCGTTTACTCCCGCCGCTGAGAGAGTGGAAAATGAACGAGACCCTCTTCTTTCGCGATAAACTCATTCACTAGCTTGTAATCGGCTGCGTTTACTCCCGCCGCTGAGAGAGTGGAAAATGAACGAGACCCTCTTCTTTCGCGATAAACTCATTCACTAGCTTGTAATCGGCTGCGTTTACACCCGCCGCTGAGAGAGTGGAAAATGAACGAGACCCTCTTCTTTCGCGATAAACTCGTTCACTAGCTTGTAATCGGCTGCGTTTACACCCGCCGCTGAGAGAGTGGAAAATGAACGAGACCCTTTTCTTTCGCGATAAACTCATTCACTAGCTTGTAATCGGCTGCGTTTACACCCGCCGCTGAGAGAGTGGAAAATGAACGAGACCCTCTTCTTTCGCGATAAACTCATTCACTAGCTTGTAATCGGCTGCGTTTACACCCGCCGCTGAGAGAGTGGAAAATGAACGAGACCCTCTTCTTTCGCGATAAACTCATTCACTAGCTTGTAATCGGCTGCGTTTACTCCCGCCGCTGAGAGAGTGGAAAATGAACGAGACCCTCTTCTTTCGCGATAAACTCATTCACTAGCTTGTAATCGGCTGCGTTTACACCCGCCGCTGAGAGAGTGGAAAATGAACGAGACCCTCTCTTTCGCGATAAACTCGTTCACTAGCTTGTAATCGGCTGCGTTTACTCCCGCCGCTGAGAGAGTGGAAAATGAACGAGACCCTCTTCTTTCGCGATAAACTCGTTCACTAGCTTGTAATCGGCTGCGTTTACACCCGCCGCTGAGAGAGTGGAAAATGAACGAGACCCTTTTCTTTCGCGATAAACTCATTCACTAGCTTGTAATCGGCTGCGTTTACACCCGCCGCTGAGAGAGTGGAAAATGAACGAGACCCTCTTCTTTCGCGATAAACTCGTTCACTAGCTTGTAATCGGCTGCGTTTACACCCGCCGCTGAGAGAGTGGAAAATGAACGAGACCCTCTTCTTTCGCGATAAACTCGTTCACTAGCTTGTAATCGGCTGCGTTTACACCCGCCGCTGAGAGAGTGGAAAATGAACGAGACCCTCTTCTTTCGCGATAAACTCGTTCACTAGCTTGTAATCGGCTGCGTTTACACCCGCCGCTGAGAGAGTGGAAAATGAACGAGACCCTCTTCTTTCGCGATAAACTCATTCACTAGCTTGTAATCGGCTGCGTTTACACCCGCCGCTGAGAGAGTGGAAAATGAACGAGACCCTCTTCTTTCGCGATAAACTCGTTCACTAGCTTGTAATCGGCTGCGTTTACACCCGCCGCTGAGAGAGTGGAAAATGAACGAGACCCTCTTCTTTCGCGATAAACTCGTTCACTAGCTTGTAATCGGCTGCGTTTACACCCGCCGCTGAGAGAGTGGAAAATGAACGAGGCCCTCTTCTTTCGCGATAAACTCGTTCACTAGCTTGTAATCGGCTGCGTTTACTCCCGCCGCTGAGAGAGTGGAAAATGAACGAGACCCTCTTCTTTCGCGATAAACTCGTTCACTAGCTTGTAATCGGCTGCGTTTACACCCGCCGCTGAGAGAGTGGAAAATGAACGAGACCCTCTTCTTTCGCGATAAACTCGTTCACTAGCTTGTAATCGGCTGCGTTTACACCCGCCGCTGAGAGAGTGGAAAATGAACGAGACCCTCTTCTTTCGCGATAAACTCGTTCACTAGCTTGTAATCGGCTGCGTTTACACCCGCCGCTGAGAGAGTGGAAAATGAACGAGACCCTCTTCTTTCGCGATAAACTCGTTCACTAGCTTGTAATCGGCTGCGTTTACACCCGCCGCTGAGAGAGTGGAAAATGAACGAGACCCTCTTCTTTCGCGATAAACTCGTTCACTAGCTTGTAATCGGCTGCGTTTACACCCGCCGCTGAGAGAGTGGAAAATGAACGAGACCCTCTTCTTTCGCGATAAACTCGTTCACTAGCTTGTAATCGGCTGCGTTTACACCCGCCGCTGAGAGAGTGGAAAATGAACGAGACCCTCTTCTTTCGCGATAAACTCGTTCACTAGCTTGTAATCGGCTGCGTTTACACCCGCCGCTGAGAGAGTGGAAAATGAACGAGACCCTCTTCTTTCGCGATAAACTCGTTCACTAGCTTGTAATCGGCTGCGTTTACACCCGCCGCTGAGAGAGTGGAAAATGAACGAGACCCTCTTCTTTCGCGATAAACTCGTTCACTAGCTTGTAATCGGCTGCGTTTACACCCGCCGCTGAGAGAGTGGAAAATGAACGAGACCCTCTTCTTTCGCGATAAACTCGTTCACTAGCTTGTAATCGGCTGCGTTTACTCCCGCCGCTGAGAGAGTGGAAAATGAACGAGACCCTCTTCTTTCGCGATAAACTCGTTCACTAGCTTGTAATCGGCTGCGTTTACTCCCGCCGCTGAGAGAGTGGAAAATGAACGAGACCCTCTTATTTCGCGATAAACTCGTTCACTAGCTTGTAATCGGCTGCGTTTACACCCCCCGCTGAGAGAGTGGAAAATGAACGAGACCCTCTTCTTTCGCGATAAACTCATTCACTAGCTTGTAATCGGCTGCGTTTACACCCGCCGCTGAGAGAGTGGAAAATGAACGAGACCCTCTTCTTTCGCGATAAACTCGTTCACTAGCTTGTAATCGGCTGCGTTTACTCCCGCCGCTGAGAGAGTGGAAAATGAACGAGACCCTCTTCTTTCGCGATAAACTCATTCACTAGCTTGTAATCGGCTGCGTTTACTCCCGCCGCTGAGAGAGTGGAAAATGAACGAGACCCTCTTCTTTCGCGATAAACTCGTTCACTAGCTTGTAATCGGCTGCGTTTACTCCCGCCGCTGAGAGAGTGGAAAATGAACGAGACCCTCTTCTTTCGCGATAAACTCGTTCACTAGCTTGTAATCGGCTGCGTTTACACCCGCCGCTGAGAGAGTGGAAAATGAACGAGACCCTCTTCTTTCGCGATAAACTCGTTCACTAGCTTGTAATCGGCTGCGTTTACACCCGCCGCTGAGAGAGTGGAAAATGAACGAGACCCTCTTCTTTCGCGATAAACTCGTTCACTAGCTTGTAATCGGCTGCGTTTACTCCCGCCGCTGAGAGAGTGGAAAATGAACGAGACCCTCTTCTTTCGCGATAAACTCGTTCACTAGCTTGTAATCGGCTGCGTTTACTCCCGCCGCTGAGAGAGTGGAAAATGAACGAGACCCTCTTATTTCGCGATAAACTCGTTCACTAGCTTGTAATCGGCTGCGTTTACACCCGCCGCTGAGAGAGTGGAAAATGAACGAGACCCTCTTCTTTCGCGATAAACTCGTTCACTAGCTTGTAATCGGCTGCGTTTACACCCGCCGCTGAGAGAGTGGAAAATGAACGAGACCCTCTTCTTTCGCGATAAACTCGTTCACTAGCTTGTAATCGGCTGCGTTTACACCCGCCGCTGAGAGAGTGGAAAATGAACGAGACCCTCTTCTTTCGCGATAAACTCGTTCACTAGCTTGTAATCGGCTGCGTTTACACCCGCCGCTGAGAGAGTGGAAAATGAACGAGACCCTCTTCTTTCGCGATAAACTCGTTCACTAGCTTGTAATCGGCTGCGTTTACTCCCGCCGCTGAGAGAGTGGAAAATGAACGAGACCCTCTTCTTTCGCGATAAACTCGTTCACTAGCTTGTAATCGGCTGCGTTTACACCCGCCGCTGAGAGAGTGGAAAATGAACGAGACCCTCTTCTTTCGCGATAAACTCGTTCACTAGCTTGTAATCGGCTGCGTTTACACCCGCTGCTGAGAGAGTGGAAAATGAACGAGACCCTCTTCTTTCGCGATAAACTCGTTCACTAGCTTGTAATCGGCTGCGTTTACACCCGCCGCTGAGAGAGTGGAAAATGAACGAGACCCTCTTCTTTCGCGATAAACTCGTTCACTAGCTTGTAATCGGCTGCGTTTACACCCGCCGCTGAGAGAGTGGAAAATGAACGAGACCCTCTTCTTTCGCGATAAACTCGTTCACTAGCTTGTAATCGGCTGCGTTTACACCCGCCGCTGAGAGAGTGGAAAATGAACGAGACCCTCTTCTTTCGCGATAAACTCGTTCACTAGCTTGTAATCGGCTGCGTTTACTCCCGCCGCTGAGAGAGTGGAAAATGAACGAGACCCTCTTCTTTCGCGATAAACTCGTTCACTAGCTTGTAATCGGCTGCGTTTACTCCCGCCGCTGAGAGAGTGGAAAATGAACGAGACCCTCTTATTTCGCGATAAACTCGTTCACTAGCTTGTAATCGGCTGCGTTTACACCCCCCGCTGAGAGAGTGGAAAATGAACGAGACCCTCTTCTTTCGCGATAAACTCGTTCACTAGCTTGTAATCGGCTGCGTTTACACCCGCCGCTGAGAGAGTGGAAAATGAACGAGACCCTCTTCTTTCGCGATAAACTCGTTCACTAGCTTGTAATCGGCTGCGTTTACACCCGCCGCTGAGAGAGTGGAAAATGAACGAGACCCTCTTCTTTCGCGATAAACTCGTTCACTAGCTTGTAATCGGCTGCGTTTACTCCCGCCGCTGAGAGAGTGGAAAATGAACGAGACCCTCTTCTTTCGCGATAAACTCGTTCACTAGCTTGTAATCGGCTGCGTTTACACCCGCCGCTGAGAGAGTGGAAAATGAACGAGACCCTCTTCTTTCGCGATAAACTCGTTCACTAGCTTGTAATCGGCTGCGTTTACACCCGCCGCTGAGAGAGTGGAAAATGAACGAGACCCTCTTCTTTCGCGATAAACTCGTTCACTAGCTTGTAATCGGCTGCGTTTACTCCCGCCGCTGAGAGAGTGGAAAATGAACGAGACCCTCTTCTTTCGCGATAAACTCGTTCACTAGCTTGTAATCGGCTGCGTTTACACCCGCCGCTGAGAGAGTGGAAAATGAACGAGACCCTCTTCTTTCGCGATAAACTCGTTCACTAGCTTGTAATCGGCTGCGTTTACTCCCGCCGCTGAGAGAGTGGAAAATGAACGAGACCCTCTTCTTTCGCGATAAACTCGTTCACTAGCTTGTAATCGGCTGCGTTTACACCCGCCGCTGAGAGAGTGGAAAATGAACGAGACCCTCTTCTTTCGCGATAAACTCGTTCACTAGCTTGTAATCGGCTGCGTTTACACCCGCCGCTGAGAGAGTGGAAAATGAACGAGACCCTCTTCTTTCGCGATAAACTCGTTCACTAGCTTGTAATCGGCTGCGTTTACTCCCGCCGCTGAGAGAGTGGAAAATGAACGAGACCCTCTTCTTTCGCGATAAACTCGTTCACTAGCTTGTAATCGGCTGCGTTTACACCCGCCGCTGAGAGAGTGGAAAATGAACGAGACCCTCTTCTTTCGCGATAAACTCGTTCACTAGCTTGTAATCGGCTGCGTTTACACCCGCCGCTGAGAGAGTGGAAAATGAACGAGACCCTCTTCTTTCGCGATAAACTCGTTCACTAGCTTGTAATCGGCTGCGTTTACACCCGCCGCTGAGAGAGTGGAAAATGAACGAGACCCTCTTCTTTCACGATAAACTCGTTCACTAGCTTGTAATCGGCTGCGTTTACTCCCGCCGCTGAGAGAGTGGAAAATGAACGAGACCCTCTTCTTTCGCGATAAACTCGTTCACTAGCTTGTAATCGGCTGCGTTTACACCCGCCGCTGAGAGAGTGGAAAATGAACGAGACCCTCTTCTTTCGCGATAAACTCATTCACTAGCTTGTAATCGGCTGCGTTTACTCCCGCCGCTGAGAGAGTGGAAAATGAACGAGACCCTCTTCTTTCGCGATAAACTCGTTCACTAGCTTGTAATCGGCTGCGTTTACTCCCGCCGCTGAGAGAGTGGAAAATGAACGAGACCCTCTTCTTTCGCGATAAACTCGTTCACTAGCTTGTAATCGGCTGCGTTTACACCCGCCGCTGAGAGAGTGGAAAATGAACGAGACCCTCTTCTTTCGCGATAAACTCGTTCACTAGCTTGTAATCGGCTGCGTTTACACCCGCCGCTGAGAGAGTGGAAAATGAACGAGACCCTCTTCTTTCGCGATAAACTCGTTCACTAGCTTGTAATCGGCTGCGTTTACTCCCGCCGCTGAGAGAGTGGAAAATGAACGAGACCCTCTTCTTTCGCGATAAACTCGTTCACTAGCTTGTAATCGGCTGCGTTTACTCCCGCCGCTGAGAGAGTGGAAAATGAACGAGACCCTCTTATTTCGCGATAAACTCGTTCACTAGCTTGTAATCGGCTGCGTTTACACCCGCCGCTGAGAGAGTGGAAAATGAACGAGACCCTCTTCTTTCGCGATAAACTCGTTCACTAGCTTGTAATCGGCTGCGTTTACACCCGCCGCTGAGAGAGTGGAAAATGAACGAGACCCTCTTCTTTCGCGATAAACTCGTTCACTAGCTTGTAATCGGCTGCGTTTACACCCGCCGCTGAGAGAGTGGAAAATGAACGAGACCCTCTTCTTTCGCGATAAACTCGTTCACTAGCTTGTAATCGGCTGCGTTTACACCCGCCGCTGAGAGAGTGGAAAATGAACGAGACCCTCTTCTTTCGCGATAAACTCGTTCACTAGCTTGTAATCGGCTGCGTTTACTCCCGCCGCTGAGAGAGTGGAAAATGAACGAGACCCTCTTCTTTCGCGATAAACTCGTTCACTAGCTTGTAATCGGCTGCGTTTACACCCGCCGCTGAGAGAGTGGAAAATGAACGAGACCCTCTTCTTTCGCGATAAACTCGTTCACTAGCTTGTAATCGGCTGCGTTTACACCCGCCGCTGAGAGAGTGGAAAATGAACGAGACCCTCTTCTTTCGCGATAAACTCGTTCACTAGCTTGTAATCGGCTGCGTTTACTCCCGCCGCTGAGAGAGTGGAAAATGAACGAGACCCTCTTCTTTCGCGATAAACTCGTTCACTAGCTTGTAATCGGCTGCGTTTACTCCCGCCGCTGAGAGAGTGGAAAATGAACGAGACCCTCTTCTTTCGCGATAAACTCGTTCACTAGCTTGTAATCGGCTGCGTTTACACCCGCCGCTGAGAGAGTGGAAAATGAACGAGACCCTCTTCTTTCGCGATAAACTCGTTCACTAGCTTGTAATCGGCTGCGTTTACTCCCGCCGCGAGAGAGTGGAAAATGAACGAGACCCTCTTCTTTCGCGATAAACTCATTCACTAGCTTGTAATCGGCTGCGTTTACTCCCGCCGCTGAGAGAGTGGAAAATGAACGAGACCCTCTTCTTTCGCGATAAACTCGTTCACTAGCTTGTAATCGGCTGCGTTTACTCCCGCCGCTGAGAGAGTGGAAAATGAACGAGACCCTCTTCTTTCGCGATAAACTCGTTCACTAGCTTGTAATCGGCTGCGTTTACACCCGCCGCTGAGAGAGTGGAAAATGAACGAGACCCTCTTCTTTCGCGATAAACTCGTTCACTAGCTTGTAATCGGCTGCGTTTACACCCGCCGCTGAGAGAGTGGAAAATGAACGAGACCCTCTTCTTTCGCGATAAACTCGTTCACTAGCTTGTAATCGGCTGCGTTTACACCCGCCGCTGAGAGAGTGGAAAATGAACGAGACCCTCTTCTTTCACGATAAACTCGTTCACTAGCTTGTAATCGGCTGCGTTTACACCCGCCGCTGAGAGAGTGGAAAATGAACGAGACCCTCTTCTTTCGCGATAAACTCGTTCACTAGCTTGTAATCGGCTGCGTTTACACCCGCCGCTGAGAGAGTGGAAAATGAACGAGACCCTCTTCTTTCGCGATAAACTCGTTCACTAGCTTGTAATCGGCTGCGTTTACTCCCGCCGCGAGAGAGTGGAAAATGAACGAGACCCTCTTCTTTCGCGATAAACTCATTCACTAGCTTGTAATCGGCTGCGTTTACTCCCGCCGCTGAGAGAGTGGAAAATGAACGAGACCCTCTTCGTTCGCGATAATCTCGCTCGCAGTATTGTAAGCGGCTGCTAGCGAAACAGGCGCCTCTTATCTTATTGAGATTTCGCTCGCTGTACTGCGAGCAAATTTCGTCCAAGCGAGATCCTTTTCGTTCCAATTGGGCGCGTTCACTTAAGAATGAACTCTATAAGCTTCGTCGAACTTCCACGGATGAAATATGTCTCTCACTGAGCGAACATGATAAAATTGGCTTTTGATTCGTTCACACTCGGAATAATCTCACTAAAATGGGCTGTTTTATTTATCGTTAATTAATCGTGTTTTCTAGTTTTTTGCCCAACTCGGTTTGAATGATTCGCAGCATTTGATTTTGAGGATTTGTAATATAATTATTTTATAAAACAATGGCTCCAGCAGTGATATTTTAAACGAAGAGGTCGTTCTTTATTCGTTCTTATTATCATTTATTATTATTATGAATTGTTACATGACTAGAAAAATATATTGTGTACCTATCAATTACCATTTGTAGCTAAATAAACGTGGTTACGGGTAATTTTTAGATTATGTTTTAAATCAATTCATAGTATTGGGTCTCTCATGATACATTTTTTTTCAGCGGTTTCAATATTGTTTACACCTTTATTTATCTCGTTACCTCGAAAATCTCCGCTGAAATATTCCCAAATAAAAAAATATTTCGCTTCTGAACGTGTTTACAAGAGCTCCTGAGCTTTCAAGGAAGTACTTGGTTTTTGGTCTCATTTAAATGTCTCAGAGACGCGTTTTTAAATGTGAATCGTATTTTAACGAAAAACGCTCCCTTTCTCGTAAATTTAAAAGACTTTTTTGTCTTTTAACTGACTGATGTTTAACCAAATCCAGTGCTCGGCATTCGATTAATTTTTATCCATGAAGAAAATAAGCTCGGCGATATTTAAATAATATTTATTTAAATAACCAATAGTTGAATAAAAATTTTAAAATGTTTAAATAATCGAAAGTGAATAAGCCTATTATTTAAATAAAACAAACAATTATTTAAATGAATACCACTTTTATTCAAATAAATGCTTGGTTGCGTAAAAAACATAATTAAATAAGTTAAAATGATATTCTTTTTACCAACGTTTTTTAAATAAATCGGAAAATTTGTGGATAATGAATAAACAATTCCGAGCACTAACCAAATCAGGATGAGCCAGCCTCTGAGAACACCAAAAATGTAAGCCAGGGTGAGCAGTTGTCCGAAGATTCGGATTGCACCAAAAGGCGTGAAACGCTCACCTGTCAAATCATAAAAAGACGTGGAACCCAAACCCAACAAACCACATAGGACTTAAAACTAATTCCACCAAATCATCAAAAGATGTGGAATCCGAACCATTAAATCATCGGAAGACGTGGTACTCAGACCCGTCAAATCTTCAAGAGAAGTGGAACCCAGACCCGAAAAATTATCAAATAACTTTAAACGTACTTTTCAAATCATAAAAAGGCGTGGAAACCAAACCCATCTATTTACCTCCTAAAAGAACCAACTGCCAGACCAGTTCTAAGAGATCGTTTAAATTTAAAGAAACGTCTGCCATGCTCTAGATGGTCACCTGAGAATAAAGCCTTCCTGGTCTGTGATGCATTGAAACGAGCAACCGAAGAAGCACGTTCAAGCTTGGTGGAGAGAAGTATTCTGGAGTTGAAAAGTCGGGCGCCACCTGCGGCTTTGTAAAATTCCCATCATGCTCTTTTTGGTCGGACGTCATCAAGCCAGAATGATGGCAGATAAAGCTGACGTCCGACCAAAAACCAGTTTAACCGGGGTAGTCTGGTAATTCTAACAGCAATAGGTGGGAAACTACGTTCTTATTACCGCTATGGGATTTTCCACTCCAGAATACTTCCCTTCTCCAAGGTTCAAGTATCGATTCTGGGGTAGTGGTTGGCTACGAGGACAATGCGACGTCCTGCGATCCCGAAAAGTAGTTTTAACTGGATATGTGCACCACGGATAGGAGGTTTCCTGTTCCAGAGGACGTTCTCTAGCCAGGGCGAGCAGAATTCCGATGCTTCGTAATGTGGAAACGTGGATGCCAGACCCGTCAATTAATGTTGGCTGATACTCTTATCAAGCCACTATCAAACGAAGTCTTTGTACGTCTTCGAGAAAGATTGAATTTACATCCGCAATAAAAAGTTTTCATCAACGGCGAGTGTAGAAAAATCTATTATGTAGACTTCTTTTTTTTAAAATACATATTTTTAATCAAATGTATTTATACAGGTTCTTTCAGATAAGCACGTCAAAAATTAAGTGACGTGTTCTTTGGGGCATATTGAATCGAAAATGAATCATGAACATGGGTCCCAAAATGCATTGCTTCCGAGTTATCGGCCCTCAAAATAAAATAATAATAAGTAGTATTATTGGGTAAATTACATTTTACGTAAAGTTTTAAAGTCTCACCGTTGTTTAAATAAAATTTTATAATTGAATTAGTATCTTTTTATTCTTCAAAAGTCATGAAACACGTACAAGTTTAATTTAACTACAAAATTGTTCAAAATGACCACCTACAAATGATTCTTGAACATATTCGAAGATTACAGTTGTGTTAAGTATTGTTTCACTGACATCAATTATTCGTTGTTGTAGGATATCAATGTCGCGAACCAAGTCTTAAATGTGTCAACAGACATAAAAGTCGGGATTTCGCGCGGACTAAGCAACTGTGACCCCTTGACCCACACATCTCATCCGATTAAAAACCTTCATTTAGACAGCGGTGACACTATAAAACACGAAGTTTTTCAACGTTTTGGAGGTTAATTTTTGATTGCCAATTCCTCGGAAGCAATGCATTTTGGGTTCCCATGTTCATAAGACATTTTTGATTTAATATGACCCAAATAACACGTTACTTATTTTTGACTTGCTAATCCGTAACACCCATACAAGTAAATTAATCAGATAAGTTCTGTTATTGCAGTTACCCTCTAGTGTTTGCATATTTAACCCTTGTAAATATATTTAAATTTTAATCATTAAATTAAACTAGGTTTACTCCAACACATTGTCTTTAATCATCTCGTTCATGTTTGCACTTTGCTGCTTAGTTGAATTATTTTTGAAAAAGGTTTAGACTATAGTCAATGACAAGCATGATTAAAAAAAATAACTGTAGCGGTTCAAATACTAAATGAAAACAAACTTTCTTACGGAACAGAAGTTTCAAAAATACTTTTTTTTTAAAAAAAGATCAGCTTTTGGTAAATTTCGTTTTACCACCTAATACGAACAAGTTTTTGGTCTTTACCTAATATCTCTGTGAAAAGTGTTGCTTTTAGGACCGAACCAACTTTTTTTTAAGTTTGTGAGCATTGAGCACGCTCTAAAACTTTTTCATTGGGGGCTTTCGTCAACAACTTAGTGGTAAAAAATATTATTATTCAAAAACCGTGAAAAATTCCACCACTTTTCTGAAATTTACAAATTGCAAAGATCTCTCTTCCGCCCTCCTGAAAATTTTACATTCGCCAAAAATGCCTGGGCCAATCAATTCAAAACAGCCAGTATTGAATAAATTTCTGTATAATTTACACTTATATTATCTACGCTCTGATTGTTGTACTGAGTAATAACAAGTGGGCAAGCCAAAATATAACTGTATCCGTGGTTCTGCGGTAGAACGCTCACATGTCGTTCAAGAGGGCTCGGCTTCGAATCCCGGCCGATTAAAAAATTATATACATCCAATGACAAAAAGAGAGCGCTTTTGGAAAAACCTTTTCCCTGATTCTAAGAAACTGCGTACGCAGTGATTACCCTTTGCCTCGAAAATGCAAACGCGTTCGCAGGCCTGACAGAAAGACCCACCCACAGACAGACAGACAGACAGACACGGTGGTTGTATAACCCCTCCTAGGGTACAAAGTCCCCTCGGAGAGGTAAAAAAGATCTTTTACTATATGTTTGTTCCTTTCAGTGTGAGGACTCTATAGACAGCGGTGTAAATATCGTTCATGGATTTGTTTTACTGCGGCTCAACGCCGAGATTTAGGTAAAAGTTCCTAGAAATATCATTTATTACTATCATTGTAAGTTCTACTCTAGAATGAGTTTCGTTTTAACAGATAGTCAAGCAGATAACCTAGGTAACGCTAGAGCTCGGCGAAACGGATAAATTAACCGCTAAAATATCGACTAACCATAAAAATTACGGTTAACTGTTTATCCATGGATATTATCCACGGCTATATAGCAATTTAACATGTAAAATAATCGTTTTTTCCCGGATAATTTTGGTTTGTGGATAAAAATAAATAAAGTAATTATTTCTTATCCAAACGCCGAGCTCTAGGTAACGCATATGAAGAAACGTTGTATTGAAAGAGGCGTTTTCAAAAGTCTAACTTCAAGTCAAATTAAGGTCGCATTTTTGGATGAAACAAAGTTAAGCACTTTAGAAAGTCAAATTTTGATCATTTCTGCGAAATATTTTTATATAGAACATCTAGTGGTTTTATTGTTCATAGTTTAACTACTTTGAGCTTGAGGTTCTAGTGTCATTAGTTGCTTTACATATTTCATGATTATCGAATGTTTGAAGACGCTTTGTAGCCCCTACGAATTGCTTGACGTATAATATAGAAGTATAGCGGTGTAGCATGTGGTATTTCTAACTTGAAATTTAAAAGGTTTTATTGCCCTTGTAGTAATTGCAAAGTAATATCGTGTTTTAATATACTATTATTTGATACTAGAATAAATGGAATTGGTCTTTAAGATATTAAGTAGAACTTTAGGTTTGTTTCGCCTGTTAACTTTATGTATTTTTTTCTTTGGCGTGCTTCCCATATTTCTATTTGAATTAATGAATTGGAAAAATGCACATCGCTTGAAGTTAATGGTGCACTACATCAGCTCATTTGTAGAAGTGCCATTCAATATTACAGCACTAAAAGGTTACCTGCGCTACAGAATTGGCTCACCTGTTCACTTAAAGAATTAAGGGAACACTGCTGTTTAAGTGTTCTACAGTGTTTCCTGTGTGTTCTTTAGATGAACAAGTGAACCAATTTCGTTGCGCAGGTGATCTTTTAGTGCTCTATTTTGTACTATTTCTGAAACACTTTCAGAAGGCCAAAAAAGCACTACAAGATCACTCAGGAACACTTAAAACACACCTAAGAACACTTAAACAGTAGTGTTCTCTCATGTGTTTCCTAAGTGTGCTTTAAGTGATCAAGTGAGCCAATTTTGTTGCGCAGGTGATCTTTTAGTGATCCACCTGTACACACTTTTGAATTGCTTAAAGAACGTATTATTCACGCTTGTAGATCACTATAGTATACTAGTTACACACACGAAGTACTATGTTCCAAATGAGATCTCTTGGTGTATAGTGATCCGATTTTGTTGCGCACTTTTAGCGTGCTATTAGTGTTTTACTAGTGAACCTTTTTTTGCAGTGTATTGCAGTGAGCCAGGTCAAAGCATTGTTTGTAAAACCACGAAATCTATACTGATACTACATTCATCGATTTGCATAAACAGAACAACGATAAAATAAAAAAATATCAACGTTTCAGAGAAAATTAAACTTTATTGACGCGGAACTTTAATTAATTTTGCATGATGTAAGCTGAAATGACCAAATCTCACGCTAAGTTTTAATTACTTTTATGAAACCGCTTTATAGCCGTTTGATGCATATACCGAGGTATTGATCTACTGCTACTTTACATAAAATTAAGTAGCTCCGAATTACTTGGGCCAGACAAAAACTTTAACCATAGCAACGGTATAATTGGTTTTGGGTCATTTGACGACTTCAAGTATCCATGAAATTTTACTATCTTAAACAATCATTTTTACATTATAAACGCCTTCAACCGGTCTTTTAAGGAAAGGTGCTCTAATTGTAAGAGGAAATTAACTTATGGTAAGCTGCTCCAATTTCCAAGTTTGAAAATTAGTCAATATTTAAACATTTCTTTAGGTGGAATTTAAATTGTATGCTTAATATTAAACGTCCCAAAATAACATTTAATTTTAACTATTAAAAAGCCCAGAAATATAATTAAACCAACCAAAAGAATAAAATGTAATCTTCTTAGATTAAGTAATCTCACCGTATAAAACCCAATTATTTTATTTTCCAAATGAAGGTGGTACTTTAATTCGATAAAAATGTCTCAAATATTTTGCAAAGTTTCTGAGAACAAAACTTATTCTCCAAACTGTGAAAGTGACGAACCAACTCAAAAACGCCAAAGTGGTCCATATTAGCCCAGAATCTCTTTGGTAAGTTTAAACCAATTGTCAGGGAAATGAAAAGAATAGTGGTTTTCATAGAATAGCCGTCAGAGTCAAGTACAGTGTCACAGATTGGGCTAAGTTCCGGTGAACTGGCCTCATTTAAGGTTTTCGTGCTCTCGAAACGAGCAAGGATCGTTGAGTATCGAATACAATATTTCAGGCTATTTCAGGATAGAAATAGAGATAATTAAATGTTTTAATAGCCACTTTATGTACAAAAAAGTGGTTATTTAAAAATTTTAACAACCTCGATACGTACACTCTGTTTAAAAAGTCTTCGACAGGTGAAATTTTGACCTCATTTTAATTCTGCTAGAAAACTATAAAAGATAGATCGATGAAACCAATTGCAACTATTATTTATTTTCTAATATCTTTCGTTATTTATCGGTTTCGTCCCCCAAAAATTAATAGTTTTGGCAGCTACTGTCAAAATTAATTTTTGACAACATTTTAAATATTGGTTCTACGGCACTGACTCGCGCGTTTTTGAATTCACAATGGTTGATTCATATTTAGAAAGTGGAAAAATTATCCCTCTACAACCAACGGTTGAGAAGTTATCGCGTTCACAAACTTTCGTCGAAACTAGGAAACACCTAAAATGCATCAAGTGATTATTAATAACGCAACTTCGACAGCGATCCAACAAAATATATTTAAATAAAGGCTGGTTTAAAATTGTGTTAACAATTATTATAAACAATTTATAACGCATATAGCTTTTTAAAGGATTTAGCGTATAAAAAATGGATATTCCTAAAACCACTTGCCAAGTTGTACTTTGGATTTGTTTTTTTTTAACCGGCCTTTAATTAACATGTTGTTGGATCGCTGTCGAAGTTGAGTTATTAATAATCCATTGATGCATTTTAAGTGTTTCCCAATTTCGACGAAAGTTTGTAAACGCGATAACTTCTCAACCGTTGGTTGTAGAGGAAAAAATTTTTCCACTTTCTATATATGAATCGAGCATTGTGAATTCAAAAACGCGCCGTGAGTGCCGTAGAACCAATAATTAAAAAGTTGTCAAAAATTACTTTTGACGGTAGCTGCCAAAACTATTAATTTTAGGCGGACGAAACCGATAAATAACGAAAGATATTAGAAAATAAATAATAGTTGCAATTGGTTTCATCGATCTATCTATTTTAGTTTTCTAGCAGAATTAAAAAGAGGGCAAAAATTTCACCTGTCGTAGACTTTTTAAACAGAGTGTACTGTACTAGTGCAGTTTTTGAATTATTTTAAAATAGGGTTAATCGAAGTTAAGGCCCCTTAAAGTGAATTCGTGGGCCCCAAGTAAAAAGAAAGGAAGGCTTAGTAGCTGGTTTTGTAAAGAGTGGTCGGTTATGGTCTAAGTATAGAATTATTCTAGATACGGTACTGCCAAAAAATCACATAAAATGGAATTAAAGGTCACAATAGACGAAATTAATTTTTGAAAACTACATGTATGGGTTATGAAAATCGATTTCTTATTTTGGAACCTTCTAATTACATACAGGGTGTGAAGGACTAGAATGCCATTTATTTTATGGCGTGTTTTTGACTCCGAATGAGTCAAAAATGTGCCATGAAAGTGGTTCCTTAAAGTATCGTTTCAGAGTTTTAGGCCCACAAAACCCGTGCCCCAAAACAACGAAATACCCAGTAATGTAGAGTTCCGTATTTTGCCTTGAGTCTAATGTTTTACATTTATTATTTATTGTGCCAAAAGTTCATTATTGACTTATTAGAAGGGCGCTACTTCCTACAATGATTTTGTTAATTCCAAATTCCATTATCTCAAAGAATCGAATTTAATCGACACTGTTAAGCCACTTGTTCGATGGAGGCTGGGATAGTGCTTTTTATTTAGGAAAGCACACAAAAACAAAATACGAGTGTTTAAGAAACTGTTGAAGACACGGAATGGTACTGATACAGATGGTTTTAGTAAAGCCTGACCATTAGTCCTAGGTTGAAAAAAAAATTAAAGGAACAATACCACACCGAATGTTGCTGTACTTATTATGTGCTAACAGTTGTTGTGTAGGCATTATCTTACGTTATCTCCACTGAACGCATTAGGTCACGGGGATAAATTTCAATTTCGTTATTTGACTTATTGGAAAGTCAGCGATGCCCTTAAGACTTTGTTCTTTACTATTAATGAACAAAATAGAGCGCTGTATCGAGAATTCATTATTTTGTTACCAAATTTAAGTTGATTACTTATTCTAAATACGCGGATATGCACCTAATGGACGGGCGTGCTGAGAGAAAGTCTAGAAGCCCAAAGATTGTACCGAGTACAGTTTTGTCAAAAACCGTTACCAGATCGCCGCACATTTGCCGCTGTTGAGAGCTTAGAGAACATGAACAAAATCGAAAAGGAGAAACTCGTGAGAGAGTGCAAAAAATACCAGATTTCATGTACCTCGAGGAACAGGTACCTACACCAACTGGATTCAACTAGTTTAAGATAAAAAATGTGACTTGATCTGATTCGTCTTAACGTTTAGTTACGTAAATGACTTTGCCAAAGTGGATTTAAACAATAATTACTTAACGTTCTTAGCATTGGTGAAAGCGATCCTGGAAAAAGTACCCGGCGAGTCGGAAGACAATTGAGTGTTAATCACATAATGGTTTGGCGAAATCTGTATGTTCATCAATTTCACCCGTATCGCCGTTATTAAAAGTCAATCAAACTATCCTTGAAAAAACTAATTAGTTAGGTATTGTTCAAGAAAGCTTGCTAGTATTTATTGCTAAAGTAAGGAACGCGTCTAGAAAAAAGAGGCTAATTTGCACGATTCATTGTAACATCGACTGTTAAGTTTTTCACATAAGCCAGCAAGTGAGTGCTTTCTCCCATGCCACATAAGTCGGTTTGGAACTTACAACTCCACGTCATATATTGATTTGATTAATGGTGTTTTCAGTCGTGTGACAAATGGCCTTATAAAAAGAAATATCTCAAATGTCATTGTGTAAACCTTCAATTATATTGCGGTTTATTCAAAGTAATTTTCGTTGAATTTAAGGAATGGAAGATAAGACCAATAGCAATTTTACCATTCGATATTCCGGAGTTGAGGTAAGTACTTCATGCTAATTCCATGTAATTTATGTATGCCATAATTATTTCATATTACGATGGATGGTAGTACAATTTCGTGAATTTTTGCTAATATAAGAGTACTAGCAGGGCTATTAAACCTCAGCAGGTTGAATTACGAAAGCATTTGAATGGCGGTAATTTGTCCGGCTTGCTTTCCCCAAATTCGTCCTCTTATCGTTATTTCCCAGGATCAAAAAACTAGATTTTTATTGAAAATATTTTTATTTTCTGTTTTAAAATTTGTATTCAATTATTTACTCAATTGTAATATTTTTGAATGAGCTTCTTTTCATCTTTAAAAGAGGGCACTGTTGACTTACACCGCATTTCTATTATTGATATTACGTCGTATTGGGCCGTTGCCAGGTCTTCGAGGTAGAGTGGGCAAGCTGTTTCTTAGGAGGGACGAGTTAATAATAAATGGAGTGCTATCATGTTTGAATCCAGAAAATGAAGGCGAAGCTTCATCTTCTTAGATATAATAAGGAATTCTCACTGGTGGAACCTCACAGGGTACCGGTTCGTGATTAGTCAGAAATAAAATGTGAACATGTTCGCGAGCCGTCTAGGAGAAAGAGGTGTAGGAACTAAGATAAATATTCATTAAACGCTTCAATGTACTTCAATTATTCGTTTGGAAAGATGTGAAACAATTACAGATTAAACAAATTATTTTTAATTATATTTTAAGTCTTAATGATTATTTTTGTAAATGGTTGAAGCATATTTTATGAACTGCGAACTCAAGATTTGCGTTTTCTTGTCTCCAAACAATATTGCGAAGCTATTGGATGAAACCTTCAAATGTGCATACGAGATGTCAAATCTTGACCGAGTGCCGCTTCTTCCTAAAGTTTGTACTTCAAAGGTGGACTGATAAACAAGTCGGCCAAGGCCGTAATATTAGTTCCACATGGATGAATTAATTAATTATTCTCTAAGCCTTGGCGCGTGTTAAAAGGCTTAAGCATAACGTTAGACGTAAGCTTCTTTATATGTATTGTAAGTTTGAGCTCCGTATCTCAAATCCAATAGGAACTACGAAGAAAATTCGCATACGGTCACTAACCCTTGGGGTGGGTTAAAAGAGTTAAACATAGGGTCAAACTTCAGCCTCTTAACTGTATTAAAAGTTTGAGCCCCGTATCTCAAATCCAGTCCTAACTAAGAAGAAAATTCGTGTAGGATATATAAGCCTTGGCGCGTGTTAATATGGTTAAGCATAGTGCCAAACGTAACCACCTTTACATATATGCAAGTTTAAGCCCCATACTTCAAATCCAACGAAGATTATAAATTTTTCTCTAAGCCTTGGCATAAGGGTTAAGCATAGCGTCAGACGTAAGCTTCGTTATCTGTATTCTAAGTTTGGGTTCAGTATCTCTCTAGGAACTAATCTATTAATAACGCTATAGCGTTAAAATTGGGCCAAAACAAGCTAAGACTTGGTAAAATATCCGCAATGACCATCCTAATAACTACATTCAGTTTCAAAGTTATATCTCAAATCGCACCCGAATAGCGTTAAAATTAGGCCAAAACAAGCTAAGCCTTGGTTAAATTAAAATTAAGTACGGTAAAATATCCGCAATGACCATCCTAATAACTACATTCAGTTTCAAAGTTATATCTCAAATCGCACCCGAATAGCGTTAAAATTAGGCCAAAACAAGCTAAGCCTAGTTAAATTAAAATTAAGTCTGGTAAAATATCCGCAATGACCATCCTAATAACTACATTCAGTTTCAAAGTTATATCTCAAATCGCACCCGAATAGCGTTAAAATTAGGCCAAAACATGCTAAGCCTTGGTTAAATTAAAATTAAGTCTGGTAAAATATCCGCAATGACCATCCTAATAACTACATCCAGTTTCAAAGTTATACCTCAAATCGCACCCGAATAGAGTGTCCCACTTATTTGTTACTTCTGGCCCTCCACGGCTATGATAAGCAAGTGTCACACTTATTTGTTACTTCTGGCCATACACGGCTTTGATAAGCAAGTGTCACACTTATTTGTTACTTCTGGCCATACGCGGCTTCGATACGTAAATTACGCATTCTAAGTGTCACACTTATTTATTTCTTCTGGCCATACGCGGCTTCAGGGGGAATGTGGTTTATGCGGCGCCCAAGGGCCCTAATTTTCCTAGGGCACCGAAACCTGGCAAACCGTTAGAGCTAAAGTAAATCCGTAATTTAAAAAATAAATTAAATTTTTAAGTCACTCAGTTGGGTAATAATCAGCGTGCGTAAATCAACGCTCACAATCGGAAAAGGGGGGCTTTTGCGCCCCCTGTTTCCACGACAGAGCTGAATTGTAGAGGTATAGCGGTTATATAGATTAAAACTTAAACGAAATTTAAAAGTCAATCGTAACCAAAATTGCAAGACTGCGTTTGTTTTTTTGAAGTGCCTAAGGGGGGTCGGATAGAAGGGGCTGGCAAAGCGCCGCTAACTAAATTTAACCCGTGAAACTTGGTTGTGCAGATAGTGGCAACCATATTAAGCATTCTTAGAAAAAACGGTGGGGTTATGTCACCCCGTTCAAAAGATATGGAAGATGTTGCAAATGTGGACGACGACGACGAGGACGACGCCGACACTTAACAACATTCTAACGAAAACAATAGTCCCACTCTATATATAGATATAGATGTGGAACTAAAAAGGGAAAATTATAATTTAAAATTGCCCCAATTGCGCTGTACCTGATTTCACGTTTTATCTCCATCGCTGAGCTTCCCAGGGACTGCAAGGGCGCAAACGTAACGCGTGATGAGTATCAGAAAATTTCTTAAAACTGTACGAGAATGTGGTGGATTCCACGGTCACCACCCATCTGAAATCTCAAATTGCTATCACCTGGGCTCAGTATGGGTTTCGGTGTAGCTATAGCACGGATACACAACTTCTCTTGCGTGTTGATTTTAGGAGTGCTGGGATTGAAAGTGTTCCTTAAGTGAAAAATCTCCTTCTTGATTTCAACTTCTTTTACTAAACTATGTAGCTACGGAAGTCACGGTGCTTCTTTTTTTAGGAGAGCCTCCTATCTTTAAGTGCGAGGATTTCACGTGCCTGGTTCCAAAGCTGAATCTGTATGGTGTCTTGTTTCGTCTGTTGTACACATCAGCCTTTGCTCCTGACGGCGTTAGCTCTGGGGCGGTCTCTAGGCTCTCTATTAACGCAAACGACGTCAGTCTGTCTCGGCGTTTTGTTTTCCTAGTGACTTCGACACACTTCCATCTAACTGGGAATAAACTTTGTCCTGTAAGATCCTGCTGAAGGCGCCAATTAAATTTAAAAAAATGCCAGGCCCTAAGTTTTCATCGCCCTGGTCCAACGTAAATGATCTTAAGCTTGGCTTTCTCCGTTGGCATCTCCTTGAAGGCTTTGGCCGTCAAAACTAACTCGAAGTCTATCTTGGATAATTGATTCGCTATCTGGTCTCCACATACGGAGGCCGAAAAAAAAACAGTTTCGTAAGATCCAAAGGAAGTCCGTTTGCTTTAGCAGGTACACGCGGGTAATTTCAAACGTGAAATGGACAGCTCTTGCATTATGACGTTCAACTTTTTTATTGACAAAGTTACCTTTTTAATTTAAGATTGCTATTAATTCCTATTTGAATTGCACAAGTATCTTTGCTAACCATTCAATTTCCGACACTAGCGCAATAAGAATTGGTTTTGCCCGTTTTAAGAGAAATGGAATTTTAAATGGCTAAATATATTGAATTATAAAGTTAGAGAACTAACGATGCAAACAAAACATTTTTAAATAACATTGGTCAGGATTCTGGACTCAGTGCTTTTTAAAATAAGTCAATAAGAATAATCCTTAATTGAAATACATTTAAGCATTTAAAGTTGATAAGCTTCAGGTGCATAAAAGATTAATAAAAATTTCTTTAATAACGTGGAACGCCATGTCGGGCGAACGAAATCCCAGCACGGGCCGCCCCATGGCTACAGGCCTGCGTCTTAATCCAACCACTTAAAAATTGAAAAATCGTGCCCGTCTCCTTTAGTTTAGCTCAAGAATTATAGGGCTAAACGAAGATTTTAATAAAGTATAAAAAAACGAATCTAGGTTGCCAAGAACGACCGAATCCATGTTTTACAATTGCATAAATTTTATGGAAGCGGGTTGCCTTTCTGAAATAGCCGTTAATTGAATGTCTTTTGGCGTTTTCAGATTCCATTTTGGTCAATATACGAAGAAGAGTATCCGGTACAGGTCGATGGACACTTCAAAGTTTTCGTAGAAACAGCTCTCCAAAAATTTAAAGTTAAGTAAGTAGCAATGCATTTAGCAGTTCCATCTTTCAGCGAGAGGGAATGAGTTCACTCCAAGCTGCAGATGTGTATCGACCCGGATTCCGCGGGTACACTTTGAACCATGCGCTAAGCTGTGTTTCATGTACTGGGTGCCAAAAACTTTTCTATATTTAAAAAATCAAAGCTATTTATAATCCCATTTGTGTATATATGGGGTGCTATTTTGATAATGTTTAACAGGCGCGCCATATACCCTCTGGATGCCAATGCCAAGCTTCGATATTAGCCTATATGGTCAAAACTATCAGTGGATTATTAGGTCTAGGGTTCATGCAAATAGATGAATGGTACCAAAAAAAAATAAATAAACTATAATCTATTTTAAAATACATAAGGTTTCGTATTTACCTTCAATATTAAAAATGATAAATCAGTTACTTTCAATATTTGACCGTTTATTTTACGGATAAATGTGATCCTGCCAATTTGCCAGTTATATTATTATTAAGTTACGGTAATTTCTGGAAGTGTATCACCGGCATTGCTACCAAATTTTATAAATTAACGTTTATTTTTAATGTGAAATAAAATTCCGTTCAAAAATCTTTATTATTTCATTTTCTTCAAGAGTAAACGTACTATCAGGGTTCTTCAGAAGCTCAACATTGCAGGTACCATTAATGTGTCTGCCGTGGTTAAACAGAACAAGAACGATCAGGTGTGCTGAACAGTTGAAGCACCACCGGCTTCCCTCAATAGTAAAAGGGTCCTCAAGAGATTAAATACAATCCGTTCATTAAAATGAACTATTCTACGCCTTCAGAGGTCCAACACTATAAGGAGCCAGGTGTCGTCAAGAGTTCTAGTTCTCTCATATGTCCTCAAGAATCCAAATATCATCAGATTTTTTTTATTCTTAGGAATTTATTTTTAGATCTTGGAGAGGATTTCATAAAAAACGAAGCTGATTTATAATTTTTCTTAAAGATTATCGGATTTTACAAGGGATTTTCAGAGTGATCTCAACGTTTGCTATTTGCATGGTATGGCGCTCTTATCGCCAAAGAAGAGAACCTGAAAGACGGTTTATTTTTATTCGTTGCAGTTAAAGTTCTACGTGTACTCAGGAAACTGTTAGGCCTTTTAAATTGCATAATTTTCTTATATTAGTCGTGTTTTGAAGTTTTTCTACAAAATAAAACTAAAGCAATAGCTGTAAGACTAAATACGTAAAACGTATCACGTTTTCGAAATAATTTTTGATATTTCATCATACAGCTAACACCGTTTTTTATAGCAAGATAGTAAATTATAAGTCAATCGATAGTCAATATACGACTGTCGATGCCACAATTTAAAATTTTCACATCGATGCAGAAGTTGGTCATAAGCCATTTTAGTGCTTTTTGGAAATTTAATATTTTAAATCGAAATACTTTTTAAATTAAGATCAACTCAGTTGAAAATATTATACAGGGTGTCTTCATTTGATCGGCCTAGGCATTTTTCTCAAAAACTATACCTTCTAGGAATGTGAAATTATCAGTAAGTACTCTCTCGGTGGAGATCGTTATTATTTGTGAATTTCAGAAAAATAGTGATATGTTTCACGGTTTTAGAATTTGTAGTTTTTGAACGCTAGGTGGTATACGAAAAAATTCCATAAGTAAGTTGATTTGTACAGCATTGTTGAACCGTATTTGTAAAACACTTTATGTAATTCCTTTTTATAATAATTGCACTTGTTCTAACACTTTATTTGTAAAAGTAAAACAATGATTTGGCTCAAAACATGTTCATTTTTCACATACAATCATTACAATAACACGAGGCGTAAAACATTTGGATAGTACCAACTTGTTATTTTCCATGATCTATTATTTAAGTGACAAAATGTACGATTTTGACCATAGCAACTCCGTTAAAGGTTTTCGAGTATGTTTACAACTTACTCGTTGAATTTTTTCGTCTACCACCTAGCGTTCAAAAACTACAAATTCTAAAACCGTGAAACAAATCACTATTTTACTGAAATTCACAAATAACAACGATCTCCACCGATAGAGTACATACTGAAAATTTCACATTTCTATAAGGTATAGGTTTTGAGAAACATGCCTGGACCGATCAAATGCAGACACCCTGTATTTAGTACTGGTTATTTTCGAACTACGCTTATAGTTTCATTAAGAAGTTAAAATTTTTAGTGAAATTTCAGGCCAATTCGTGGAACCCCACAACCCACTCTTGCACTATCCTGATATTTGAATTTAAACCAATTCAAGTTTCCAGATACAACTGCTTTTTGTCTCCCAAATTTTTTTCTTTGATTTTAGAAACCTCTACGAATTGTTCCCATTTTCTTTTACAGAGCATTGGGTACTTTCGGCTTGCTTTTTAAGGGTCCAGCCCATTTCTTTTACAAGTGTTGCCTACGATAGTTTATGCTATCTTGGCCGGTGCTTGATAAGATGTTGGCTTAGCAAATTATGGTATCTTGGTTACTGCTTTACAGGCGCCCATATTCTTATACATGGTGTTTGTATAAAATAAATTGATTTTTAACGGGATGAAGGGCAGTGTTATTAGAACTTTTTTGGTGCACTTGGCTGTTGAGCAAGCATTGCTTTAGGTAAAAATTCCTTTTAGGTTGTTATATTGTGTTTATCAAGTACAGGATAATTCAAATATTTTTCAACAGGCTGATTGATAAAGCGTTGAAATTAAGTTATTAAGGACTAGTACCCTAATATGGTGTTTGGGTTGTTATACAGGTGGTTCATAAAACGCTAATTTTGGTAAAATTTACACTTAGGTTGTAAAGGTTCCCTAAATAATTTGATGTACAAGATGATGGAAATATTGTTAATATTCAATGAAGTGTGGTCATGGATTCTTTAAGATGAAAGAACTTTTTGGATGTTATCGCTCAGTGCGTTAATTATAGTAATCGTCGGCCAGCTTGTTATGTTGTTTTTAATTTACAGCGTGGTTTAGATAAAAGCTCATTTTCCCACTAAATGTATCTTGGCTTATTATAGTACTCTTATTTAGCTCATGTACAAAATAATTGAAATTATTTTTACATTTTTAATAAATATTCAAAATGTATTTAATATATCGAGGGGATTTTGTGTACCAAAATGTCCACGACATGTTATTTCATTCAATAATATTCGAACAAACATTTCGTCGTCTTAAATATTAATTTTGTAATTTGATGTGCGTATAAAACAAATTAATAAACCATTCGATGGTAATGCATCGGAAGACGTACGTTTATGGGCCCCAGTGATAAACAGAGCTGATTTGAATGGTTTGTTTGTCAGGATTTTATTTAACAGTATTGAGAGAAACGCTTTAAATCATCTTAACATTTTTATTTTTCTTAAATATTAATAAATACATCCGTGTTTATAGCTATGTTTCTAATATTGCGGAAGGCTTGGCGAATGTAGGTTCTGTTGGTGGAGCGGATAACGGGACTGGAATGCTCGGAATCATAGCTAACAACGTAGGTATTCACATTTCTAGTGTCAGTTATAAAAACGTGGTTTTGATGTTTATAAATGTATGACATCCAGGAAGCTGATCTTGGTTTCTTTGCAATTCCACCCACATTGGAGAATTTCCAGTACTTTGATTTCACCATTCCGGTTCTTGAGGAAAGCTGGATGATTCTCAGTTCTGGTAACGCGCAAGAGGAAAAAGTCTACGGCCTAGATATCCTTTTCGTTTTTGAAAAAGAGGTATTTAAAATAAAATTTCAGTTTGGCTCTATTTGGACTTCTACACTGATAAAACGAGCAACTCTGTTCAAGCGGAAACAATTTTTATCAGCAGAACACTGTGTCCTAGCAAAGATTCTATATGTGTAAGAGGATATGAGGCGACCCGTAAAACCTGTACAAAAAAACTGCCGGCAGCATCGTCGCGGTTAAGATAGAGCAAAAGAGCATTTAAAATGCGACTACTTGTTTCGATTCCCTCAAGGTCAAATATCGTTGTATTGAAAATGGGCGTGATTCTTTAAAACACTATTTTAGAAAGGATGATTATGTTTTAATTAAAGTAGAGTATATTAAGATGTAAAAAATTTATTAATTCATTTTTTAAGTCTGACACTTTATTGATTAGACGTATTTAAAACGTGAGTCATAGTTGGCGATTTTTTTAATTGCAGACCGAACAGAAACGAGATAATTGGCCTTGAGGGACTTTAAAAATTTAAATCTGCCTTGAATCAACTGCGTATGACCGGCCTTAATTACCGTCAGGTTTTATATCACGCCACATATCCTCTTACACATATAGAATCCTTGGTCCTATATTACAAAGAGAGGTTGAAATGTCGAATTTGGGCCTGGATGAGAGTTCTTTTTCCTGCGTTGTTAAGAGGAATTTTATTAACAACCAAAAACACTTCAAAATTCTATTGGCGAATTTTTTTTGTCAGAGTTAAGGAAAGTTTCATCTCCCATATTAATCAATGTACCCAGTGAGCGAGATAAAAAAAATTCACCTGTGCCTGTTTCAGGAACTTTTCACAATTAACTTAACGCAGTTAGGCCTATAAGATTACACAGGGAAGAAGAGGGTCTGAATACATGTTACGTCATATATCATTATTCTACACAGAAAAATAAATTATCAATTATTTTAAGTTATCCTAGCATTTTTTTCATTTGTAATAGAGTGGAAGGCTATCAGGTAAACTTGTTAACACTTTTCGTACGCAACGTCTTGTTTTCGATGCGTGAAATCAACAAGTTGTCCTAAATTGAATGCATAATATCTGTATAAAAAAGTAACTTAATACTTCAAAAAATTTAAAAACAATACCATCGCTCTTCGGACTATATTAATTCACGCCTCGAAAACAATTTGGCCCGTTGGTATTGATGTTTCATGCGCTTCCATACGGCCTTCCACTCTATGTGAGTGAGTTACTCTATGGCCTAGAGTTTAGGAAATATCTTCCTTAATATTCGTTCACTAATAATAATAATCAGCTAGGCTAATACCACCTTAGGCCCAAGTCATCTAACGACTTATAATGCCTATAAACAGGTAGCCGGGTTACAATGCGTAGGAGGGTGGTGGCAAGCCCTTCATGCCACGCGAGCCAACAGCTCCCTACACTAACTATTACCGTTAACCTCTACAAGTTTTTGTGGGAAACCGAAGAACTCGGGGGAAAACCCCTTTAACCAGTGGGGAGAGAACTTGCAACCTCAACGCAGGAGTAGTTCCGAGTTTTCACCTAGTGCCACAAGCTGGGATCGAACCCGGCTCCTCTTGCTGCGAGGTGAAAGCGCTAACCACTCCATCGCCCCACCGCAAATATGTAAAGAAACGGCAGACAGCTTTTGAATTTCAGATTTTTTCCCCCTTGAGACCTTCAGCTGTTCTGCTGAGAAAGTTTAAACCAGCACGCCGCTTTTATGTATTCAATTTGAATCTCGGTCGGTAGGCGGCAATATTTATTACCAAAATTTAAACAACGCACGAAATATTATAATAATAATAATAATTATTATTATTTTTCCCATGGTTAATTAGTAAATAAATTAGCAAAAATTTAAGAAATTTAATAGATTTAAGTTCATGAAGCTATTGTCATTTGTTGGTGGAGGGGTGGAGTATTTATCAAGTGATTTGGGTGGAGTTGTAAAATATTTGTTTTATCGTTTATAACATTCGTTAGTTTAGTAAATCGGGGATTCCAAGCTTATAAATAGTGTTGTTAAACGGAAAATATTCCATTTTTTAATACTAATATTGTTTGCATATTTAAATAAAACGGCATTTTCGCCTTCTTTTTTAGAATCTAAAAGTAAAACTAAACCTCTTGAATAGATTTAAACCGATTTAAGATTTAACACTATTTATGTTTTGTTGTGTGTTTACTGTTATTAGAAATTTTATATCTTTAAAAGTAAAAAAGAAAAAGTTTTTTAATTTTTCTGATTTGCGGAAAATTTTCTAGAACCTTTTTCATATTTCAATTTTCTGGAAAATTAACATGACTACTTATAAATTTGTAGCCCAGTTATTCTTCGAATTTGCCGGTGAGTCCTATAGTTGCAGTTATTTGTTTTGTCCACTGCTGTAGGTAGCAAGGTAAGCCGTTGTTTTGAAGAAATGGACTCCCTTTAAAGACCGAGAAGAATTTTGGGACAGGGTACCCAGAACTTTAATATTGGCTATTTCTTTGATTTTGTCATTCTACTACTGATGGAGTTATAAAAGTTAATGAGTTATCAATCGATTGAAAATGCGCCTACCTTGTTGGGATTTACATTCATTTCTAGCCCATTTCATCCAAGGTCAATTTTATTCCCCGCGAATTGGAGCTTTGGCGGTATTTACTCGGGGACGGCCAAAGTCGGAAATAGGATAGCTTTAATCAGGTGCTGGTTTAAATAGCTCCGTGTTTCT
This sequence comes from Leiobunum rupestre, assembly GCF_980474605.1. Classification (NCBI taxonomy): domain Eukaryota; kingdom Metazoa; phylum Arthropoda; class Arachnida; order Opiliones; family Sclerosomatidae; genus Leiobunum; species Leiobunum rupestre. The sequence goes on along the minus strand of NC_143385.1, from coordinate 25,439,086 downwards.
TATGAAAGCGTTGTAAGGATTTTTCACGGGAGGAGTAACACGTTGAATGGGATATTGTTCTTAAAACAGAGTAAAAATTCATCTTGGGTTGTTATTTTGCGCTATTCAATGAATGTACAGGGCCAAAATCCATAAACTATGATGTCACGGTAAAAGTATAAAAGTAAGCTGATAAAGAAGTAAAGTAATCGTCACCGCGGCTCATCGTTCAGTCTAGTAACACAAAACAGTTCTTAGACCTTAAATTGATTCTGAATTATTATTATTTTTTAAGGTTAATAAAACACCAACAGTAACATTTTAGAGGGTTCACAGTGAAAGTTACGTATACATAATTTTCCCGCAATCAGCTAACTTATACAGTGTATTATATGTAAAGGGTGATTGAATTATTTTTAAAAATTTTAAGACAAGGCGTTTAATAAATTACCTCTTATCGTTCTCTTTATGGTAATATTACTTTTAAGTAAGTGCACAATTTTTTGAAAGTGTGATAGAGATATAGTTTTCCTCTTGGGTTTTTATTGCTAAGTGCGCTTTCTTAGGAAAGGGTGAGTAAATTATGGTTCTAAATGAAGAGAGTGGTTCGAAATATTCCTCTTATGTTGCTTTGAAGCATTTATTAAGTTATTTTGGTTTTATTTTGATCCTTAATATGCCAGATTTACCCAACACATCATGAGGATTGTATGATTAACAGAACAGCCTCCAAAAATGTGTCGCCCGGGGTGAACCACCTCATTGCTTCTTCACTCTATTTCCCCTAAAATGTCTGTACACTTGTCTTAAAAAGGGCGTTAAAATAAAATAATATTCGAAAACAAATTATTTTGCCTTATTGCAAATTGTTAATAAATGTATTGCACGAACGTAGTAATGCCGTTCATTTTTATGGAAGGTCTGGCTGGGATGTTTTTTGCTGCTGTGGATATTTCCGTTCATTCAAGTGGTCAATGATGTTCTATACGGGCACTATTCTTCGAAACACATTTCTAAGAACTATTTCAACAATTTTATCATTACGTTTCAGCTTTTATTTGGACAAGGTAAGTGTTCTTAAACGTAATGGAGTCAAAATTTACTAGAAAGAATCACTTCAAGCACCAATCTAGAATTTATCTGTTAACATGTTCGCATTCTTTATTGTGGAAGTTTCGCTCCAAATAAGTAATTTTTTTTGAAATTTTATTATTTAAATTTATCAAATATTTCCGCAAAGCTAAAACTCGCTGCAGTTCAATAATTGTAATATGAATAAGTCCACGTCATAAGATATGCCTAGTCAAATCTCGTTGACATTGTGTTATATTTTGTATTTCAGCTGCCAAGCTTACAAAGCATAGCGACATCTCGACTCGTATTTTGTTGGGTGTTCACATTGTAGCAACACTTTTATTATATTTGTTTTACACTCGATCTATTTTATCGAAAGTCACTTCACCACCGAAACCGATACGAGTCGAGCACCTTGACCAAGTGTTTGAGTTTGGAGAAAAGAGACTTCTTGTTATTAAAGATACTTCGTTTGAGCTTCTCTTGAAGGTACACATATTTTATTGTTGCTTTATACTTTAGTCAGTATTCAACGATAGTTACCATGGTTAATTATTTGGTTTTAGGTTTAGTTAACCGGCAAATTACTAAGCTTTTGTTTGTCTTAACAATCATTGTCATTTATTAAAAATATTAAGGATTAAATTTAATAAATCGTGATAAGATATTGTATCTTGCTTAAATTACTTTTTCTTGCTAAAATCATTTTTATCATGCTTAAATAATTTTATCGTGATTAATTAATTGTTAAATTCATAAAATATATATTGACGTGATTAAATAATTTGTATGCTGATTATCTAGATTTAATCATTATAATTGTAAATAAATTATTTTAATCGTAAATAAATTTTAATCGTAAATAAATTTTAATCGTAAATAAATTTTAATCGTAAATAAATTTTAATCGTAAATAAATTTTAATCGTAAATAAATTATTTTAATCAAGTCAAAAATTATTTTAATTCATGATTTAATAACTTAATTCGTTATTAAATAATATTTATTAGTTAATAAATAATTTATTATTTAACCAAGAATGAATTTATTTATACTCAGGGAGAATGAATATTGTCGAGATTATTTTTAGCGTTTTTCCAATTCCACCCGTTGGGGCCCCCGATATGCCCCTCCACTTTAATAAAATCAAATAATAAATAATTAGGTTTTTCGACGCGATTTGAAATTTTTATTTTTTGAGCGATAGGTGGTAGACGAAAACTTTCAATCAACAAGATGTAGAGCGTACTCGAAAACCTTTAATTAAATTGGTTTGGTCAAAAACGGACACATTTTCATTCAAATAATACGTCATGAAAAAAACAAATTGGTACTGACCAAAAGGTTAACGTCTCATGAAAAAGAAAGTAAGAGAAACATTTCTTATTGGAAGTGATCCTATGTGTGTAAAGATAAAAAATTTACTTTTGTTTAAGCTAATTCAATATCTAAGTAATTTTTTAGAGAAAACTCAATTTTCATAGTAGAATTCCAGAATTCACGCGTATTATTTGGGGCAAGAATGTTGCAAACCATCTAATTTTTACCAACTGAATTTCCCACGGGTTATTTTTTAATTTGTACTACTAAAGATGCCTCGTTATACCTGTGAACAGGGGTCCAGGATTATCAAATTATACTACGGAGATGGTCAACGAAATGCACTTGAAGTAGGTCGATTATTTAAAATGTTGTATCCTGACAGTGTGTCAGAATTTATAGCCCGGTGTACCTAGTAACAGAGACCATACCACCGGAGGCCTATCATCATAGTGCCCTACGCCAGCGTCCCCCTAGCCCGGAAAGGTGACAAATCCAGCATGGGTAGCAGAACCCCACTACTGATGGTCGCACCCTCGACGCAAGCCGCTCAACCCAGCAGAAGGTGCAACAACGGGTGGACCAATCCCCACTTCGCACACAGCAGTGGGATTAAGAGTGGCTGCAACTCCTTTCGACACCCTACCTATGAAGGTAAAGAGTCAAACCCTTTGGAGAGATCTATTAAAGGGGAACGACGAGCACACAGCAGCCCGCATAACCCGGCACAGCTGGCACCGGAGATCCCGGTGGGAGTCCAAAAGGCCGGAAGATGGGTCCGCCGTGCCCTCATACGGAGGCCGCCACTCCACAGCAGGCTACCCAATCCGTTAGCCTGAACCGAAGTTCAGTATCCAGCCCAAACCAGACCGAAGTCGGAGTTGGAGATAGGACCATTTGATCAGAGCTAACATATCCCAGTGTGCCACCGCCCTTATGGGTTACAAGAGCCGGACCCCGACTCCCCGGTAAAGCCACCAGTTATTGCACACTCTAACCCATTTTGGGCCGTTGTATCCTGACAGTCGTCCAAATCACAACACTGTTCTCCGTGCTGTCCATGACTTTAAAAACGAAGGCAATGTGAATAACAGATTCCGCGGACCTGGCCATGACAACATCAACATGGAAGACACAGTCATCGCCTACTTTGTCGCCTACCCTCGAGCAAGCATAAGAATCGCCTGCTCTGATTAGGACTTGTCCAAGTACTACGTTGGAGAGTCCTTGACCGTCATAACACTCACCCATTTCGCGCCAAGCTCCACGAAGCACTTTACGATGGTGATCAGTGACTTCGGCTGGATTTATGTAACTGGTTTTGTACTTTGGCCAACGGAAACGAAGATTTCCTCCGTTTGATTCTTGTGTCCGACGAGTGCTCCTTTAACAGCGAAAATGTGGAGTGATGAAAATCTGCACTCAATGGGCAGAACTACCTGGCCTTTCTACAAAATGAAGTCGCAGACGAGTTGAAAGATGTGCCATTAGTCGACGTCCCACGCCTTTGGTTCCAGCATGACGGTGCACCTGCCCACCAAGAAAAACACGTCATGCAGTACCTTAACTTTGAGTTCCATGGACGATGGATAGGCAAGAACGGTCCATTACGATGGCCTCCGAGGTCCCCAGATTTCGCACAAACGGACTTTTTGCTGTGGGGATTCGTTAAGGAGTAAGTGTATAAAACGCCTGTCACTAACAAGGAAGATCTACGGCAGAGAGTCATTACAGCGTTCCTACTCGTAACTCCCGAGATGGACGGTCCGTGCATCGTTTCAAAATATGCTTCATCGCGCACGGATTTGTATTGCAGCGGACGGTGGAATTATTGAACCACATTTTAAATAAGACGCGTAAATTGTATTTTCTCTAAAAAATTATTTAAAATGATTTGGCGTAAATAACAGTTTTTTTTTACCTTTACAAACATACGATCATTTCAAATTAGATAGGTTTATCTTTCTTTTTCATGAGACATAAACCTTTTTGGGTAGTACCAAATGATTTTTTACATGACGTATTATTTCAATGAAAAAGTGTCCGTTTTTGACCATACCTACTCCATTAAAGGTTTTCGAGTACGCTCTACAACTTGCTGATTGAAAATTTTCGTCTACCACCTATCGTTCAAAAAAAATTCAAAACGGTGAAAAATTTCCCGATTTTTCTGAAAATTCCAAAAGAAAAAGGTCTTCCCCGAGAGAGTATACCCTGATAATTTAACATATCTCGCATTTATAGTTTTGGAGAAAAAGGCTTGGACCGATCAAATTAAGACACCCTGTAAATGTAACACTAACGATTCATCAACGGAATCGCGATTCTATAATTTCAATATTTATGAAATTTGCAATAATTTTTACCATCTTTGATTAAATATTTATTAATATCATTCCTTATTTAATAATTTAACTAATATATATGTATATATTAGTTTATTATGATTAACTCTTACTTAGTAGTTTTCAATATCTCATCATAATGTTTACTAATAATATTTAATTATGCCAAAATCTATTCGCATCCATAGTATTAACACCGTTTTTATGTAGCTCTCTTATTATATACTCTGATAGAACTCCAAAAATGAACTGTATAAAAGAGTTTGGAAACAAGTGTTAAAAAGTAAAGGACTCATCATACCTATTGAGTTGGATGTCAACCACGAGTTCAAAGAAATATACCAACATAGAAGCTTGGCTTTTCTTCCGGATTACGTCATCATCGACGGGGCAAAGATGTTCGTGAATTGCGACGATTTCATCGGCAAGATTTACATTTCGAAGGCACCCTCCTACGTCACGCTGATCAGTTTTCCAATTCGAAAAACTTTTCCAAAGCAGTATTCAGAGATTTTTAAAAAAGTGTAAGTTTTCACAATATTATCTAAAGTAATGTCTTGAGTTCTACTAAGGAAGAATGACCTTATTCATAAAGGATCCGGGTACGTCGTGATCTAATTACTTTTGTTTGGTTCAGCATCGAATTATTTTAATTTAAATGTGACCCAAAAGTCCAAGACCCCACAAGGGTTTAAATTAGCCAAACAATGTTAAGTTGAGTAGTTGGTCTTAATATCGGGTGAGATCTATAATTTTTACAGTTCACTTGTTTTGGTTTTGATGTCCAAGAACGTTCTGGCTGCTTGGGTCACGTGTAGGTGAGCAAATCAATGACCGTGTGTGGAGTTTGTACCATCCCCTCCTTAAAGTACAAGTATATAGTAAATTTATAGTTTCACAGCTATTTATATATGTCTTTTTCGGAAAATCATTTTATGGCTTATCTCTCATGGCTTGGCAATTACTCAATAAAATCAATACATTAATATATTATAAAAGAGTTAAGTAAAATAAAAATATTTCCTCAAAAATCGAGGTAAAACTAAATGAAAGCCAAACATTTTGGAATTCAGGACATTTAACAATTTGACCATCCGTAAGGGATTTTTTGAATAATGGATGGAAAAAGGGTAAGTAACTCCTGGGCGGCCATGACATGAGTGAAAGGGCGGCGCACTGTATTCATACACGCAGGGTAGGGAGCTAGGGGCTATTTAATATTGGTGCCAATGCCCGCAGTGCAGTTCGGAATTTTAGATAATTTGACTTTACTAAAAAAAATTTGCAGGCACGAAAAGGTGGAACGGGAACTTTTCACCAGCGTAAGGTTCAATCGCGTGGTAGGCTATACCCGTTTTGATTAACTCTTAAGGGAAGAAGCAGACTATTAGAGCGCGAATTGAAGTAATAGCTTCGAATTGACATAGTCATTCTCCCTAAATATAAAATAATACATGATTGATTCCGCAATTTACATGATTATTTTAATTTCTACCATGAATATCTAACTGAAAGGAGAAGTATTACTTAAAGTCAGTAGCGGATTAACAACACTCGAGCGCCTAGGATTGAGCTTTATTAGCGGCCCATTTGACGTTGTTCTAGCTTCGTCACAGGTCCCCGACCACTAGGCTTCTAGCCTTAATCGTAATTCACCTATGGTTTAATCTGTACTAGATCAATCGTGAAAAGCAGTTCTTTTAGTAACAGTGGTAACGTGCTGCCCCCTAAACTAAGAAATTCCTTTTTGTCAAGCTTTTAAAATTATTTTAATTTTGTTAAATATTAATGGGCATATTTTTAATTATACTAAAGTAAGTGAAAATATTAATATTCCTCACCTTTCTTTGTTATTCTAAATAAATTTCACCCTTGCAATCGTACTATTCAGTTAATAACCAGCATTTTTGTTCGCCGGTTAACGTCCGAAGTCTCCTTTGTGTCTGTCACTTTCGGTTAATAAATTAAAACCATAAAACGTTACCGTCCATCCATGGTCCACATTTCAAAATTGGAATTGATACAGTTAGATATTCGTGGTAGACCTGAATACATTCCAAATTGCCATTAACATTTGTAAGTATTGAAACATTCACAAACAACGTAACGCAAAATTTTAATTTTTGATAACCATAAAAGGTAAACATTTTATTCTGTATAAATCGGTAACTAGGTGTTAGTCAATTAACTAGATTAAATCGTAATTTAAATATGTTTAAAAATTATCATTATAAAAGGGTGTATAAGCTTTATATACTATTAATAGTCGTATCGGTTCTCTCTTTACCGACGACAGAACCAGCTCATTGCACGAGACGGGAATTCTGACGAACACCCTTCGATTTGGAATGTGGAGTGGTCGGAAATGTTTCACGATTCCCGCCTTGCTCGAAGATGAAGACGACTTGAGGACAATTAAATTTCGGAAAATAACCGTGCCCTTCGCCGCGTTACTGTGCTCTTACGTGCTATCTCTTCTTCTGTTTATTCACTCCAAGTTGCGTCAAGAATCAATAAAACCGAGTCGGAAAATGTTTTTCAAACGCTTACTTGGATTTTGATTCGCGTAGCCATTTGGCAAACACTGGTTGACCGCAATGCGGTTTTTGGACAGAAAGATTTTCTTCCACTCGTTCGTAGCTTGATGTGACTTAAAGTGCGCTGGGTTTGGATTTCGTTTGGTAATGGTTCAAAATAATATAGCTCGGCTCGAATCTGGAATTGCTCGCTTGCTCATCGTGTGATAATTGGTTCGATGGAAAAAGAGTAAATTAATAGCTTGTTACGATTCATCTTACAATCTGATGCGCTAAATGTTATTTTTGTTCCTACCCTGGGCTCTTGAACGTCACATCCACCTATGCTCTGTTCGTGTATAATGCAAGGCCCAAGAAATCTTGGTAAGTCGTAGGAGAAAAGTAGCAAAGAAGACTGCCAGTAATTTCTGTAACGGAAGGGAAAGTATTTTCCTAGAATTTAACGTCCATGATCCGTACTAGGTTTTAATCAATTACAATCTATAGATTTATATATAAGGAGTTGTACTTTGGCTCAAGTAATTTGGAATAAATAGTAAAAGTAAAGAATAACAGAAAAGCTTAATGTATAACAACGATAAAGATCGCCAGGTATTTATCAAAAGGAGCGGGAATCTTTTTACATAGTTTACCTCAAGTAATGCAATCGTAGATTATGAATTTTCGCTTCTTTTACCACTGAGGGCACCCATGCAGCTAAATGTTTATCCCTATTTCTATATTTGACGAAAACAAACGAAAATTCACGATAAAATTATTTTTTGACTGTTAGAAAAACTTTGTCTGGCAGCGCTGTTTCTCCACAGAGACAATGGCCGCAGAGCGGTATCAAGGTACATTGTCGCCCTGGACGAAGTGAGGATTTGCTGCCCTCTCATATGGTAAAATATACACAAGTCATAACCCCTATAACTATACCTGTAAAACGATAAAAGAGCGCTGCTGATAGCGCCATTCCGGGAAGTGCAAAGAGATAAAGGTAATTAAAAGGGGAGCTAAGTCCTCGGGTTAGGCTAAAGGGATCACTAACTTGTTTCTTAGGGGCCGTCTGCGAACGTAACCCACCTGCTTGTTCTTCGTCAAAACCTAGTTCTTTGAAACTATAATCAGAATGGCCCTTGACTTAAAAAATAATAAAGAATCCCAAATACCTTTGGAAATAAATAGTGCTAGTGATCATAGGTCAAGTTTTTCAAGAAGTTGAGTCTTTGGCAAGGTACCAACAAAATTATATTTTGGAAATAACGCATGATAGGGTGGCCAAATAAAAAGAGGTAAAATGGGCGAATTTAATGTAGATATGTTCGTTAAAGGTTTTAAAGTCTAAATATTGAATTAGTTAAAATGCAAATATCACCAAAGTTAGTATGTAAATTGTAAAATCTCGCGAATTGACTCAAAATTAAATTTTATCAGCAACTATAACCTTAGACTCCTTTTGCTGCGAGGCGAAACACAATGTTCGTTCCCAGCTTTTGTCCCTGGGTGAAAATTATAATGATTTATTTGAGTTAGAAAATTATCTTCTTGTCTGTAAAAGGGGTTTTAAGTCGACTGATTTGGTTACCTCTTACCATAAAAACTTGCGGAGTTTATAAATCAATAGTAAGTGTAGGGGTGCTAGTGGTTATCTAGTTGAGGCAGGGCTAGCCAAAACTCTCTCACGCAGTTTCATTTATCGCTGTTAAAAGGGTTTCAGGCCAGTTGAAATGCAGGTCATAAACAAAGCTTTCTTCAGAAAAACTACCGGCTTTCGTACTCTTGCGTAGTGCCTGGTGTGGCGTTGTGGATCTTGAGTCCATTAATGAAATCAACTCTTGAATAGGTGAAGTTCTCTGTGTTAATTGTCATCGCTCCTCGTGAGCAAGGGTGGTCTCCGTATTCGCCACTCTTCGAAACCCGCACAGCTTATAAGCTAAAGAAATGTATCCCTTGTCAGACTTATCTTATTTCTAAAAACTCAATCGTGAACTTTTGCCAAATGTTAAAAATTTAATCGCTTTACTGATTTAAAAACCACCGACCATTTTGGTTAAGGAAAAATAAAGTTTGTCAGCATTTGGGGTTGATTTTGGGAATCCCATAAATCCAAAAGAAATTTTTTACAAAGGAATCCGTATCACCCCGTATAAAATTAGATATTAACTATTTCAGACACGTACATTATTTTATAATTCAAATAATAACAATATATTCTTTATTGATAACCTTCATATTACCGGGCCTAATATCTTTTTAATAGCTATTCAGGAGATAATAGGTATATATATAAATTAATTATATTAATCATTGGGTGAATAACCATAAGACGATAGTCTCTATTTTAGGAAGCCTGAACAGCTACAAAAAAATACATTCCTATTGCAGGGAATCCAGGTCAAAGCATTATCTGTAAAACAATGAAAGTTACCGCGGTATGAAAATTTGAGGTCAAATTGTTTTTAACCTGCACAAATCGATTTGCATAAACAGAACAACGATAAAATAAAACGCGATTCAGCTTTGAGAGAAAATGAAACTTTTTTGACGGAACTTAAACTCATTAAAGCTTTCGCTTGAAGTAAAACGAAATTCCCAAATATCACGCAAAGTTTTAATGACTTTTATGAAACCGTTTCACTACATTGTGCTGCATATACTGAGGAATTGATCAACGGTTTACTGAATATAAAAGTAAGTTACAGAGTAGCTCCGAGTTGCATTGGACAGACAACATTATTCATCCATGGCTACGGTACAAGTAGATTTATTGGTTTTGTGTCTATCGACGACTTCATTAAGTATCCATGAAATTCTACTATGTTTATGAAAAATCTTTACGTTCTAAACGCTTTCAACGAAACGGTGCTCTAACTGTAAAAATAAATTAATTTTTGATGAGCTGCTTCAATTTTAAAGATTGAATATTTTTTCAACATATAAATATTTCGTTAGCTTTAATATGACTTGTATGCTTAATGTTAATCGCCCCAAAATAAAATTAAATTTCACCAACTTTAAAAGAGCCTAGAAATATAATTAAACCTACCAAAATTGTCCCTCTTTTACAACGTCGATTTTTAAAATATGTTCTTTATTGTATTCTTCTTTTTATCTATATTAATTTGTTATATTGATTATTTGTCTTTCTGCACATAAGCCAGCCTTCGGTTTCGCAGTTGTTGCTCAATAAATAAATAAATAAATATTTAATTTCACCAACTTTAAAAAAGCACAGAAATATAATTAAACCTACCAAAAATAAAAAGTAACCTAGAAAAAATAAAATACACCCCCAAATAAAAAATAATAATTTCCTTTCAAAATTGAGGTTGCACTTTAAACGGGAATATATGTCTCAAATAGTATGGAACGTTTCTGTGAGTGAAACTAATTCCGCAAGTAGTGAAAGGGACGAATCCCCTACAAAAGGCCAAAGCGGACCATAACAGTCAGAAATCTCTTTGGTTCTCTATAACTGTAAACTGTCAAGAAAACGAGAAGAATAGCTGTTTTCATAGAAATGGATTAACGAATTAAAATTCATCAAATATCGAATCAACAAGATTGTATCAAAGGCATGAGAGTCAAATTCATTAAAACGATCAACTAGGCCTATGCATCCACGGTGCATAAGCTTAGTAGCTTGTTTTGAGAAGAGTGATTTGGCCGTGACCTAAGTAAAGAGATGATCCATGTTCTCGTTTTTCAATTATTCTAGGTACGGTACGGTTAAAAGCTGCATAAGTCGAAAAATAAGTTCACACATTTTAAAAACCATATATACTAACTGCATGTATAGGGTGTAAAAATCGACCATTTATTTTAGAATTTACTGGACCTCAAGATAAATTCAAAAATTGCGCCATAACAAACTCCGCGTAACAAAATTTTTAACTATTGGGTCAGATACATACAGTGTGTTAGAGTTAAGGATATCATTTATTTTAGGGTATGTACTTTGGCTCCTACTGGGTTAAAATTTCCTATGAACATGGGTCTTAAAAGCTTTGTTTCAGAGTTTAAGGCCCACAACAACCGGGCCTCATAAAACCACGAAATTGGCAGTAATAGGAAGTTCGGTATTCTGACTTGAACCCAATTGTTTCAATTTAATATTCATTTGTTTTTTATCGTTGAAGTTATAAACACAATAGAAAATTCCAAAAGTAAATTTTTGAACCAGCAGAAATGTTCTAACTCCTACAATGATTTGGTTCGTGCCAAGTTCCATTATTTCAAAGAATTGAGTTTAATCGACATGGTTAGAAATGGTCTGAAATTTTATAAATAAGGATTTTGTACGAGGTGAATGCCAATTCAAAGTATTTATAGCGCTTCTTATTAGGATTTCCTTTTCCGGAGCTAGACTTTAAATCGAATTATGAAACATGAAATTATCTGAGGTAATGAGCTCTGAGGGGTTTAAATATAGGGGTAACATGATAAAAATAATCAGCTAGGCTAATACCCAAGGGCGGTAATTCGACTTTAAAAACCTCGGCGGGCATTTTTCTAATTAACCATTCTCCTAATCCTAATGGTTCTCGAGATAAATTTTTAATGACTTTGAACTAATTTTTCAAGGTCATCACAAGTTACAAATTTCGAACTCACCCACTCAGTTTAGAGTGTCCCGACAATTTTGATCCATTAGATCTGGTAGTTTTCGATTTATAAGCCCTTAAATGTCGTGTTTTTATTAGAATACCACACACGACTTTATGGTTTTTGGTCTAACATTTCTCGGCTTCCCATTGGTCAAATTAGATCTAGTCAAAGCTGTTTACACTTAAAATTTAACGTAGAACACATTTCTAATTGGAACCATTCTTCTAATCCTAATGGTTCTCGAGATAAAATTTTAATGACCTTAAAGACCTGGTTCAAGGTCATTGAAATTTGCATTGAAATTTGTCCCCCTGCACCCTCTATGTTAACTGCAAAATTCAAATTGTTACATAAAACACATTTTGAGTAACTGGCTCTGTATCATTTTTTAGTTAACACCCTGTATATATATTTTAATATATTGAATTAAAGATCAATTACAATTAATTAGGCAATAATTATTTATTTTAATTATTAATTTGAACTATTTTTTATCATATAGATACTTTAATACTTGTTACACTTTTGCACGTCCCGCGAAGTGGCAAAAGTTACAGGGGTTTTCGGTACGTTGGGAATCATGTTAATTTTCTCTCTGGAATTTAAAACATCAAAAGTTCGAGACAAGCCTCTTCTTCCCGCCCAAAGTCCAACCCCCCCCCCCAACCGGGGCCAAGCACGTCTGCTTGAGCCAAACATATAGTGCGGCAAGGATCCACCCTCAGCCCAAATCATCTAGCAACTTTATTTGGGCCTTATTTAATTTCGGAGGAGGGTGGTGGAAATATTTTCATTCCACGCGAGCCAACAGCTCTATACATAAACTATTACCATCAGGGGCGTAGCGTGGGTTGGGCAAAGGGGGCCATATCCCCGGATGGAATACCTGGTGGAGGCGCACTAGCACTTGCTCTCCGAGCCCATCATTCTGCAAGTGTCAGTGGGTAATGGATTTTAAAATATTTTAAAGAATTTTTTCTTTATATGAGGCCTAAAAATTATAAATCTTATTGTTTTAGACAAAAAATATTATTCTTAGTGAAAGCGATAAAAGGGGATTTATTAGAACCGCCAGAGGGAGAAATGAGATTGTCCAAGTGGAAGAGCTGCTCCGCGCGATCGTTATTTGCGTCGTGACGTTCAGAGAAAGGGACCCGGCCTACGGTTTGGACACGGCGCCGGACAGGCTTGGGGTGGTGGGAAGAAACCTGAGATAGGGTAGTTCCTACGTGACCCGTTGGATGGCGCGCGACGATGATGGATTTGAAAAATCAATACTTTTCTATACAAAAAGCAAACGGGGCACGGAAACTAATTTCGCGGCAAAAAAATTCTAAGTTCTAAGATACTTATAATTTAAATGATGAACGCCACTTAAGAATTAATTAATAAACAATGAAAGGCTTTTTAATAAGTCTTGGATTTTCCACTTTGCGACTAACTAACACGCTTTGCAGTTAAATTAACTAATATATAAAGCGAGCAAGAATGACGTAACAAAGAGTATACTACTCCCGTTTAGAAAACGAGTTGAAATAATGCATACAGCGTTAATTCTGAGTACAATTAGGCTATTCATACACCACTAGAACTTATCCTTATCGGTTTAATAGCTGTAGCCTAATCTTCATAATAATGGAACTTATATTTTCAGCAGTTTTAAATTAAAAATATATAGAGGTGTAAATTACGATGAAATTTATAAACTTAAATATAATAAATATGAAACAATTACATAATTTCTATTCGCAGTCATTTCATGGCCGTTAAACGACATCCCGGTAGATTCTGATGGCTCAAAACCATGTGTATATTAATTGAAACATTATCAGTTATTTCAATTATATTAATACCACGCACGAGTCTGTTCTCATGTGGTAAAAGGATAATGTGTTATTTCTGTTACTATCAAATTGTATTTTTTGTTTGCATCAATAAATCAAATCCAATCAATTAATAGGTGGAATTCGCTCTAGAAAATGTAAAGAGGGAGCACGCAGGAGTGTAGAAAGATCTCGATAAGCTACGTCTACACGCCTACATTTTGCACGTCACATTTGCTTTAGCTTAAGTCGCTTAACCTGATGTATATTCATATTCTTTCGATAATTAATAGGCCTTTCTGTAAAGAATGGTTTCTTTCCTGTTGAAATGTGGCTCTTTCGTTACTGGCTTTAACTTTTACAAATGTACGGGCACGTGAATATAAAACGCGCGTGCCTAGACTACATGTATACTGATAAAGCTGTCAGGTGGCGTCCAATCTACATTTACTACGACTAAACTCTCGTTCCGTTTTATTTTATAGAAACATCTACTATATACGAGCCGAATTATTTATAGCTAGTTTATTTAAACTTAGAAAATTTTGGTGTGAAAATGACTTTGTAACCTGTGAATTATTTACTAAATAGAGTAAAGGCGCTGTAACGTCATAAACAATAATAATCAGCTTAGCAAACACCCAAGGCACCACCTTAGGAACAAGTCATCGAGTGACTTTTAATGCCTATAAACAGGTGGCTTTTTACAATAGATAAAAAAGTTGTACCCAAAATGACGATCATGGCCTAAGGTACGGAGTGCCACTTCCAGTTAGTGTCCTATACTTTCAGTAAGATAGTGCGCAACTATCAAACCGATTATGAAGTTGAAATAAGAATAAAGTGAAAGCACGTGTCTTTTCTGGGACACGTGTATGGCGCATGGAGCTGAAACCCGACCAAAGGTACCCTTTTCCCAGAATTGAAACTTCAAAAAGCGGGAAGCGCCTTGTCAAAGGAGCGGCTGAGAGAGAGGCACTGAGAACCAGCGGGGGTTGACTGCTACCACGGAAGTAAGAGAATGGAATTGCCCCTAAAAATCAGTCCGAGCGTCCGACTTCGTTTTCCAATTTTCAACATAAGACGACAAGAAGAGCACTTTTCTTTTGCGAGTACTGTAGGTCTAATACCTTCAGGGTTGACATTCCCATGTTGGCCTTCCTTGACATTTTTAAAATGACTAATATATACTTAAGGATTTTCAGGGGGATCAGTTATTTATTAGTTGAACATTTTGAAACCTCTCGGAGGATATTTCCCAAACGAGTATCGTATCGTATCGGTTGGTATAACGAGTACGTGGAAGCAAGGATTCTATATTTTTAGAAGGATAGGAAATGATGGCGCAGGGAAGAAAACGCGCGACTGCCAAGGTCCAATATCGCTACCGTGAAGGCGCCAAAGCCCATTTCGGCGTTGAGCGATTTGGCCTTGGGGGTGAATAAAAGCGGTAAAAGTGACGTCACTCTTTTGTAAAACTCCACGCTCTTCCCGCCAGGCCGTTTATACAGGGGAACCAAGTTACTTCCTATCCTTCTAAAAATATAGAATCCTTGGTGGAAGATAATACTCCTACCCTTGCTCAAAGATATTAATTCACCAAGGCGCTGGAAGATGGCGACACAGTGCGAAATTACCTATAAAACCGACATAACTGGTACGAAAAACATCTAAGCACACACCTAGCTGGCACCAAAATGAACTTTTTACCAATATACCTGGCACCAAAATGACCTAGACACCGACATAACTGGAAGCAAAGTGACCTAGTCACCGTAATAACTGGCCTCAAGGGACCTAAACAGCCACATAATTGAAAGCAAACTGATCTTGACACCGACACAACGAGCAGCGAATTGACATAGACACCTACATAACTGGCAGCGAAGTGACATAGACCCCAACATAAAGGGAAGCGAAGTGACTTAGACCCCAACATAAAGGGCATTGAAGTGACTATGACACTGACATAACCGGCAGCGAAATTACTTAGACACCAACATAACTGGCCCGAAGTGACCTTAACACTGACCAAACTGGCAACAAAGTGACATATACACCGACATAACTGGCACCAAAGGGACCTAGAATCCTCTAATAGTGGCCCCAACGGACCTAGACCACCACATACCTGGCACTGAGCTGACCTAAATACATATAAACATGGCACCGAAATGACCTTAACTCCGACATAGCTGACCCTTAATGAACTTGACACCAACATAACTGGCACCAAACTGACCTAGGCACAAACATAAGTGGCACCGAAGCACAGTGTTTCGAAAAGCCCAAAATGCGGCAGAAATAAAAAAATTACCAGACACATATTTGAATAATAAGCTATGCTAATACAAAAAGCACCACGTAAGGCATAAGCCATGACGAGACTTATAATGCCTTTAAACCGGTGGGCGGATAACAATGCTTAGTTGGGTGGTATAATAGTCAATTTGGTGCCGGTTTTTTTGGTGACTAGACCAAATCGCTGCCATTTCTGTCGGTGTCTAGGTCACTTCGGTGCTAGGTATGTGTGTATTAAGGACAGTTCGGTTCCAGGTTTGTGAATATCAGGGCCACTTCGCACAGTGTTTTGAAAAGCCCAAAATGCGGCAGAAATTAGAAAATTACCAGACACATATAAAATTTACATATTTGTTACCAGGAAGTCAACAGGAATAACGTAGCACCAAAATTTTAATGCTGCGCCCCCTAGCGACGAAGTTAGCTTCCCCCTAGGAACACAGCGTTAACGTTGGTGACATTTGATAGCCCTTAAAGAGTTTAGAGAGTTGACAAAAATTCACGGTCGTAAGTCTTACCATATACTAATAAAAAGTTTTAGGGTTGGAAAAGTCCATTTTAGAGCATGTTCACCCGAGATTTCTTCCGAAACACGCAAGTGGATACCCAATATTTTTTGAATGTTTTCTAGTAAACGTTTCATTATATCCATTCCATAAATATTTCCGGTTTCCCTTCGCGACCGTTGAAGAAAGTTGAGTTTTAATATTTAAAAATTAGTAATAAAATTCCTAGCCAAAATTTGGCTAAGACGAATAACAGTAGAAAAGCCCTACCGTTATGCAATTACCCTAGCTTTTACTAATTTGCAAAAATTATATTATAGAAAGCAGTTTAATCATGTAAAACATCACTTGATAATATACAAAAATTATGTTAACAAATATCTTAATTGCTTATTAGTTTTTAAAATATATGAAGCAAACATAGCTATTCAATATTTTCAGTTGCTAAACGCATATTGTTCAGAAAATATTTGTGGTTTTCATTACACAATTCTACCTCGTGTTCAGAATTATTTAAACTGACTGGATAAGGTGGTTCATTTGGTTCTTTAAGTAAATCCATAACGGCTCTCGGAAGTGGAATTTGTTTTTGCTTTGCTATTCTTTTGCTGAGGGAAATGTTCGAAATAATGGGATCACTCGAATCCAGAGTTCAATGAAATATGTCCCGTAAATTTTCAATTCTAGATGTTTTCCTAGAATGCATTTCGCTGTCTCGTCGGTATAATTTATTATGGGACTCACCCGCCTGTTCACTTAGAACTCCTATAGGTAAAGTGGACTGCTGAATAATTATTTCACCATGAACAAGGATTTTATGTAGGGTTAAAGGCAAATTAAACCACTTATAATTGTCAACGTACTTTTTACTTAATTCTAGACAATACCGGCCAAATTTTTCTTAATCAATGGTAAAATTTGAGGATATGGCACATAAAATTACGTGCAACCCCTCCACAAGCCATCGTTCAATGGAAAGAATTTCTGCAAATATTTCTTGATTTGAAGTCGAAAAAGCCCTTCTGGCCGTGTTTCCATCGTTGCTCGTGCTTAACCCACCAGGATTAGGAAAGTCTACCCTTAATGATAACTTCTCTCACATCAAACGTTGAATATCTTGTTTTCTTTTAATAAAGGTCGGGTTCTTAGCTCCCCTCTTAATGCACCAGGTCTTTAATCCATCTAAGTTGTGGTACCCCAAATGTAAGAAAAACTCCATAAACCGTATCCAGGCGTGCAATGGACTCAGTCCATATCGTAACAGCATTCCATCTTTCAGTAAAAAGTTTAGACGATGAATGTCGTTAAATTGGGTAGGTGTTGCCCCGCAGATTGGGCAACATTGCTGAGACGAAGCACCTGATAAAATACTAAGCACTTTGCCGTCGATTACAGTAAGATCAAGACTGTACGCGACTGACATAGATATGCCTGAAATTTTTGAAGTGAAGATCTGCAGTTGTTCAATTTGTTGTTTTACCCAATCACTTTCTGCTAATATAGATTCCTTGGATTCTTTAATAAATTGAATTCTTAGGGGCCGACAAAAGCGTACTGACTGTGGGGTTCTGTTTTTCCAGACGGTATGTCCATATTCTGATCTTAGGCTTAAAGGAATAATTGTGGTTACAAAAAGGCAGGCATCACTAGAGTCTATAGAGCTACCGAAGCTCTGTTTATACCGCGATTGACCGGTGCTTCCATCAAAGCCCCAAGAGACTGAAAGAGTTAGACGTAAACTTTCTTGATAAATGTCCTTTATGTACCTGATGATAAATTCTCCTTGAAGATTTAAAATCTGGTCTACAGTGTGGTCTGAAAGTTTTTGAAGAGAAACGAACGCTACCGTTTCAGATATATTCACAACAGCCGGCCTGAAGAACTTTATAGTAAGATGGGAAGAGAGAAGAGCCATGAGATAAAGCAGTTTGTTTGATCATATTATAGGTGTTTACTGATAAATCTCCATCTTAAATCAACGCGAGAGCTTCTGTGTCAGAAAAAGACGTTGGCACGTCGTTGGACATTCTTTCGGGTACAGCTGATGCTGAATTCGAACGGTTCATCAGTTCTTGTAAGCCCAAGGTCAATCCAGTTTCTCCTTTCCGTTCAACTGCTATTGCTGCTGCTTTTATTATTTTCTCAGCGGGTTCGTCTTCCAATAAGGATGCTAACTCACTAACGTGAACTCGTTTTGCGCGAGCAGATGCAACCGAAAATTCGATAATTGCCCTTCCTACATCAGGAACTCCTAAGGGCGTATTTGGATCAGAATTAGTAAGAAGAATTTCAGGAATTTTAAAAGCTGTCTGCAACCAGACGTAATGCTTCCTCTCAAAGTAGCCATCACTCTACCAGCTTGTTTCCACCAACGGTTAAACGAATTTCCATTTGAAACTTCGAAAGGTTTTCATTTATTTGATTTCCAAGTTAGATTCGGATACTCGAAATACAGTCAACTAGGTTTTTGTGTTCTTTGAAAATTCCAACCAATTCCCTTTTAGTAATGGGAACTCTTGGGTTGCTCTTATCAATTGAATTACTGTTGGTTGGCGAAGAACTTAAAGAAGGTAAAATATTACTACTGAATGAGGCGTCGTTTGTTATTGCTGCGTTGAAAGAGCGGTCGTTGCGAACATTGCCAACAATTTGACTTTGTGGGTTAACCATATTTGAACAAACACGTTATTCAAATAAGTGAAAGCGCGTTAAATTTAAAAGTAACTTTCGGTTTAAAAAAAACACACATTTTGGCCCTTTAAATATTGTTATCTTGCTTCAATTTGTTTTCTTCTTTTGAAAGCAACTACTACCTACCAAAATGTATTCGGTAATTATTTTAAATAGTCATTGAAATTCTACATAAATAGCGATACTTGTGGGGTAACCGGCTCTTTAGTACAAATATTCAAAATGATATCGTCTTTTTACAAAAAATGTACCTTAATATTTTATTATATTTAAGATCGCTAAATTTTAAGAAAAATTCAGGAAGTGTAATGCAATTTTACTATATTGCAATAAAAATTGATTTATAGCGTTGATAACAGATTAGAACCTCATCAAAAAAGCGGTCAGAATATTACGCGATTTTGGCTTTCAGCCAACGATATTTACTTTTAAATGACATCTGCCAAATAGTATTACCGAAATTGGTATGCATAAGTTGCTTTACCCGCTGATGAAATTTATAGCCAAATATGGCGGTTTCAGCCTAGATTTACAGTAATATTCTACAAACCTTCCAAGTCAATTTTCTTCAACGGTCGCGAAGGGAAACCGGAAATATTAATAGAATGGATATAATGGAACGTTAACTAGAAAACGTTCGAAAAATATTGGGTATCCACTTGCCTGTTTCGGAAGAAATCTCGGGTGAACATGCTGTAAAATGGACTTTTCCAACCCTAAAACTTAATTTTATTAGTATATGGTAAGACTTACGACCGTGAATTTTTGTCAACGCACTAAACTCTTTAATGGCTATCAAATGTCACCAACGTTAACGCTGTGTTCCTAGGGGGAAGCTAACTTCGTCGCTAGGGAGCGCAGCATTAAAATTTTGGTGCTACGTTATTCCTGTTGACTTCCTGGTAACAAATATGTAAATTTTATATGTGTCTGGTAATTTTCTAATTTCTACCGCATTTTGGGCTTTTCAAAACACTGTGCGAAGTGGCCCTGATATTCACAAACCTGGAACCGAACTGTCCTTAATACACACATACCTAGCACCGAAGTGACCTAGACACCGACAGAAATGGCAGCGATTTGGTCTAGTCACCAAAAAAACCGGCACCAAATTAACTATTATACCACCCAACTAAGCATTGTTATCCGCCCACCGGTTTAAAGGCATTATAAGTCATGGCTTATGCCTTACGTGGTGCTTTTTGTATTAGCATAGCTTATTATTCAAATTGATAAAAATTAAAGAATTTGCAAGAAAAACTTGTGAAATTAAAGATTAAAATATTTAAATTTTTATTTTCAAGTTTAATGAGACTGAATGACGAGCCGCGACTGGAAACATCTCACCAAAATATAAATATTTTTATCTTAAATATACTGAGTCTTTCAAATAGATTTAATATTGTAAATAAGGAGCCAAACAATTGGGATCTAGAAATGGTAACGTGTGGCAAAGATTCAAATTGGGTGGCACCAACGTGACCTAGACACCGACATAACTGGCAGCGATCTGACCTTAACACCCACATGTCTAACGCAGAAGTGTCATAGACACCGACATAACTGGCAGCGATCTGACCTTAACACCCACATGTCTAACGCAGAAGTGTCATAGACACCGACATAACTGGCAGCGATCTGACCTTAACACCCACATGCCTAACACAGAAGTGTCATAGACACCGACATAACTCGCAAAAAACTGACCTTTACACCCCAACACTTGGCACCGAAGTTACATGTACTTCGACTAAACTGGCCTTAAGTTACCAGGCCACCGACAAAAAAAGCACCGAAGTAACTGGCCCGAAGAGACTTTTAAACCAACCAAAATGGCACCAAAGTCACTTAAGCACCCACATAAATGCCAATGAATTGACCTTGACATCCTCATACCTAGCACCGAACTGAATTTACTTCCTTAATACCTGGCACCGTATTGACCTAGACACCGATTCAATGTCCAGTTAAGTGACCTAGATACAGAAAAAAACTCGCACCAAACTAGCCCTAATACACACATACCTGTAAGTGAAGTGACAAAGACACCGACATAACTGGCCCAAACTGACCTAGACACCAAACTTACCTTAATACCTGGCACCGAAGGGAACTAGACAATGACAAAATTGGCATTGAAATGACATAGACTGTACATAACTGGCCCGATGTAACACAGACACGAACATAACTCTCACCAAAGGGACCTAGACACCCTCAGTTTTATTACTCGAATACCTGGCAAGGAAGGTACGTAGACACTGTAAAAACAGGCACCAAACTGTCCTTAGTATTCATATTCCGGATAGCGAAGTGACATAGACACCGACATATCTGACCCAAAGTGACCTCAACATCGACCAAACGGACAGCGAAGAGACGAAAACACCCACATTCCTGGCCAAAATGTCCTAGACACCCATAAAGCCAGTATGAAACTGACCTTAATACACCAAATACTTGGCACTGAATGGACCTAGCCACCGATACAAATGGCAGCGAAGTGACATTGCCTCGGATTTAACTAACCAAAATAGGACCGAATTGACCTAGAAACTGACATATCAGGCACAAATGTGACCTAGAACCCCACATTCTTGGCCCAAATTGAACTCGACACCGACAAAACTGGCCCCAAAGTGACCTTGACACCCCCATACCAAGCACGTAATTAAGACTGCATTTAAGTCTCTTCGTCCAGACTAGAATTTAAAAATAATATATATCCAGACTATTGCATCACTGCATTTTAGACACTTCGTCCGGACTAGAATTGAAAAATAATGTTTCTTGCATTTAAGTAACTTCGTCCAGACTAGAATTGAAAAAAAAACACACATTTGTCCAGACTACTGTATCACTGCATCGTCAAGACTTGAATTGAAAAATAACATTTGTCCCGACTATTGCATCACTGAATTTTAGTCACTTCGTCCAGATTAGAATTGAAATATAATATATGTCCAGACAACTGCATCACTGCATTTTAGTCACTTCGTCCAGAACATTGTACAACGTTTAGCATATGTGAACTTGTCCCCGTAGATTCTTTACAGTCACAGCTGCCTAGATTGTCCAGAATCAACTGCGTTTTAGTCACACCCCTAAAATCGTGCTTGCTTTCCACGATAGAAATAGTGAACATGGGATGACTTCATCTGCGTCACATGTTTTCAGCGACTGCATCAAAACATGTATAACATTTATATTGTCCTTCGCTTAATAAACTACATGTAAAGGCAAAATGTTTTACGACATGATTCATCCAGGGCTCAATTAAAAGGAGGTACGGTGCTTGGTTGATCGTATGGGGAAATGTTTTTATCTATAATGTTGGAATAGCGAAGTCGTATTGTGGAATTAATCTGCTTAAGCTCTTACTTTCGTTAAAGCTATAATAAAATCATCTTCTTTACATTCATTAGAATTTCAATGTCTTCGTTGGGTTTTGTTGATTATGCTATTATCTCCGGAGTTCAAATTTTGACGTTAGTCTTAGGCGTGTATTTTGCGAAATCGAAACAAGGTCTGAAAAGTTTCGAGGATTTCGCCTTGGCGGGAAGAAACGTTCATTTCCTGCCTCTCTCAATCTCGCTTATGACAACCACAATATCCGGGATTTCCATGATAAGTGCGACTTCGGAAATATACGAATTTGGAATAGAACACGGATTTGGTTTCTTCTTTTACGGAATTGTTGGACCCATTGTTTCAGCGCATATGATAATTCCAACCCTCCAAAAGCTTCAATGCGTCAGTGTTTATCCGGTGAGTAATGCTAACAACAATCCTGCGTATTTATCAAATATTACGGAATTATTGAAAATAAATCCCTTACAAAGCGTCACTGTAAACAGTGTGACCCCTTTAAAATATTACTACAGAAAAAGGCTGCTCGAATAACCAAATTAAAAAGAATTGAAGGTCGAGATCACCAATTTCAAGGTCAAAATCACAACGTTTATTGAAGTTCTTTCTTAGACAGTTGCCCATCGCCATTTTCTATAGAAAGAGCAAAGAATCCTGTATGGGTTAATAAACCTTTATACCACCAACGATTAAAAGTAAGCGCGACCTTCGTTATTTTACAGTTATTTTAAGTTTGAGGTAAGAATTCGAAAATTCATTTATTCAAGAAATTCGGCTGAAACAGATTTAATTTCATGTTTTTGAACTTCATCAGATAAATGTTCTCTCGGAAATTATTTAAAAAATAAGCGGCTTAGTAACCAATTCCGAAAAGAACTATCTTCAACGAAAAATCCCTTAAAGGTAAAATATTAAAAATACACCGAAACAACTGTACGCTACCGCATAGTCCAGTGGAAATGCTCAAATATCATTGTTATTACTTTTTAACTATTATCCTTAGTCTCGGTGATTCGAGTCTTCAGATTTCCTTGTGAAATGAGAAAATTTACGTGGACGTCGGTACTAGTGTTAATTTATAAAATCCGATTTCCCTATAAGTTAGAATTTGCCATAGATCTAACTAAAAGAACTATTTCTCCCATAATAGTTAAAACTCAGTTAATAGTGACTCACTGTGGCGAATTTTTGCCAAATCTTTTTATCTTCTTCAACTTCCGTCGAAAGCGGAAACGACTTTCTCCATGGAAACGAGAAGAAGCGCGCGAACTAAGCATATAGAGCGGAGTTAGCCCTAACGACGCGTGTTTTCACATTTGTGGCGATGGGTTGTTGTTGGCTGGTGAAAACACGAATGGGAAGAAATTAAATGAAAACATATTTTGAAATAATATTTTATTAATTTCAATGTGAACAGGAGTGGTCGTAAATATTCGAAGTTTAAATCTTATCTCTTCGCGACAACTCGCGTTAGGCTAAACGAGCTTCGATCCCCTCGTTGCAACTAAACTGATTTTTAGTAATATTAAATAGACGAAAATTCGAGAATATATTTTGAAATATATTAAAATAGCGGTTTCGTCTCATATAAGCTGTGTTCAGATCTGCAACGTTAAACCTCCATTCGGTTCTGAAACTGTTTTATGGACCCCATCTGGAATAAGGCCAGTTCCCTTAGACAGTTGTGCACCTCTGCAGATCAATCCACTCGAAAACAAACCATTGGAAGTGATAGCGTGACTCTCGACGTTCTCGTTAAAACTTGTCTTATCCTCTTTTTTTCTCCAATGGCAATTACATTTTTGTTCTCCAATGGCAATTACCTTTTTGTTCTAAAATGGCAATTACTTATTTGATCTCCAATGATAATTACTTCTTTTTTATCTATAGACAATCACCTTTTATTTATCTAATGGCAATTACTTTTTATTATCTATGGACCATTGTATTAATTTCTCTAATGGCAATTGCTTCCTTTTTTGTTTTCTAGATATTGAGACGAAAATATGGAGAAAAATTTCAGAAAGTCTACGAAGTGACCACAATATTTGATCAAGTAAAATTTATTTTTTAAATTTAATTGCTAATTGATGAATTTAGAAATAGCATTTGTAGATTAAATAGTTTGAAAATGTATGTTTCATCGAAAAGTTTATTGAAAAAGATCTTAAATTACATTTCGACACATTTTAATTACAAATTATGTATGCTTATGAATAGCTATATACGAATCGAATTCATTTTATTTTTATACTACGAGGAAAGTAGGGATTAATTTTTTTAACAAGAATGTATTTCATAATTTTCATTTTTCTTAGAGATAATGCCTATGTTGATACGACCCGCGGTCTTCATGGTCGAATTTACTTTCTGCTCGAAACAGGGAAGGGAAAAAATTTCTCCGGCGTACGCTTCAATTTTATGGAACTACAATTTTTTAAATGTCAGCTCGAATATAATATTTAACTCTAGAATTTTGAGCTTTAAATTTATACACGCCCTTGCACTCGAATATGACATTCTATTGTAACATTCAAACTTAGATTACGGAAAAACGATTGTTCGTATGGAAATTTTGCAATGCAATAAATTCAATGCGTACGCCATATTTGGGCGCCTTTTAGTTGCGACCTTTGACATTATCTGTTAAAGGGGCTCCAAAGTTCGGTGGCAAAATGTGCTTAAAGTCAGTAAAGTGTGAAATTTACGGTTGACTCTGCCCGCCTCTGCCAAGGCCAAGTGAGGGGTTGGGGGGAATGAATAGCTCAATTTTCTTTTTTTTTTGCCACCGAACTTTGGAGCCCCTTTAACAATATATCCAAAGATGCGTTACAAAATTCAAGACGTTTGTAATTTTTCTGAAGTTAGGGAAATTAAAGTTTCTGAACTATAAGGCGATGATTACCTTCCGTTTGGTTTAGAATACACCCCGTAAAAAACGATAGAAAATATTGATCAGCTTAAGAATTTAACGAAGCGGGATACTACCATCCCGTTAAGAGCCTTTTCAATTTAGCTCGCTACCTATTTCAATGGAATAGTTTTATAAGTAAGAAATTTTATCGGGAACCTTTATCCGCGCAACGTACTATAACTAGATTTCGAACTCTAAGAGATCTATTCTGTTATTTTCCGCAGGAAAGAAGCATTACAAGGGTTAGTCCATATACAGAGAAAAATTATAAAATCTTCTTGTGAATTGTTGGAGCTAGATTTTTGGTCCTACGAATCGTCGTCTGCTGCAATCTACATTATACAGCAGCTGCACGTGTGGGTAATGGAGGTTTATTCAGGGGGTTTGAGTTTCCCAATCTATGGATACAAAAAGGGTTTAACTGATAAACCATTAATAACAAAAATGACCAAAATAAATATAAGAAGAGATCTTCAACAAAGAGGAATTACCAAAAAACGTTATTTACTAAAAAATTTAAAAATAGAGCTATTCCAAGTAATTTAAATGGTGAACGATAATAAAGCAATTTGATTCATTTTGAGGCAAAAGGTTTTTTTTCGGATTTGAGGAATATTTAAAAGATAATATGTATATACAATACAGTCATGATTCGTCCTAATACAGTTATTTAATTATGTATTTTATTTTGTTATATTGATTATTTGTCTTTCTGCACATAAGCCAGCTTTTGGCTTCGCAGTTGTTGTTCAATAAATAAATAAATGGGTCGATTAAGTTGGCCCCCCTTTTTTGATTTCCCAGAAAATTTCTCTATCAATTTTATGCACCCACAATGCGACAAAGTCGAAAAACCAGAAAAAGAGATGCGACTTAACCATTATCGAGATCTAATTAAAATGAAAAGGAGGGCTAAATTGACGTCTGACCCCATAATTTCGTTATTCAACCAGGATACAAAATTATTGCCACTACATATCAATGCGAAGAAATGCGACAGATATAATTTTGATTGCGAAAAAATAGTTTATGAGAAAATTAATAGAGAAAGTGAAGGCTAACTTAACAGTAACCCCCCATATTAATTCATAATTTTAATTAACCTTAATATAAAGAGACGTCAATGCGAATTAATGCGACACTGTTTTAACGAATGTGAAAAATTAGGTTATGAGATAATAGACAAACGAAAAAAGGGGACTAATTTAATGGCAGCCCCCGAAATATAAAAATAAGTTATAAAAATATTTAAATTACTTCGTTTACGCGGAACAATGCGACAACCATTTTTCCAAATGCACATATATAAAAATAGTTCTTCGTAACCAGATTGGAATGTGACCAGTAATAGATGAAATTAAATGGGGGCTAATTTAATGGCAGCACCCAAATTTTAAATATATAATTCGTAAAAAAAAATAAATAACGTCGTTAACGCGAACCAATGCGACAATCATTTTTCCAAATGCGACATCAATAGAAAAATTTCTTCCTTACCAAATTGGAATATGACCAATAATAGATAAAAAGGGGGCTAGTTTAATGGCAGCCCTCAAAATATAATAAAGAAGTTTAATGAAAATAAGTTGCGTGTTTAACGCTAATTAACATGATGTCCAATCGTTTTTTTTCAAATGCGACATCAATAGAAAGAGTATTTCTTAACCAGAATTTTTCTATCAGAATTAGAAAAAAAAATCAATCCAGGGAGACGTCAATCAAATTAATGCAACACTATTTTTAACGAATGTAACAAATAATTTAAAGTGACAAGACGTACGACGGTCAGAATACACACAATCCTTCTAATGTATTAAGTTTGTTTGAATTTTTCACAGCAACCTACAACGCCGGTGACATAACCAAAATATATCCACGGCCACACATAATTGTATTAACACCTATTTTCTTATTTGTTGCTTCAAGTCATACGTTGTAAGCATCGCGTATTACTCCGATAAGTGTCACACTTATTTGTTACTTTTGGTCATATTAGAACGGCCTCCGATAAGTGTCACACTTAATTGTTACTTCGGGTCATACGTTGTAAGCATAATACTCCGATAAGCTTCACAATTATTTTTTACTTCGGGTCATACGTTGTAAGCATAATACTCCGATAAGTGTCACACCAATTTGTTACTTTTGGTCATATTAGAACAGCCTCCGATAAGTGTCACACTTATTAGTTACTTCAGGTCAACGATGTAAGCTTCGCGTATTACTCCGATAAGTGTCACACTTATTTGTTACTTTGGGTCATATTAGAACGGCCTTGGAAAATGCCAGAGAGAAATTCGCGTAAATTCTCTATAACCACGCGTATTTCCAATGTTGGAGTTGATGGGGGTACTTATACGCGGTCCAAAAAACCTTACTAAGAATTAAAATTAAGCAACGAAATTGCATTTTTAGGCTATATGTAAACCACAGCTATTCAAAATTATAACTTTCATGAAAATCGGACTTAAATTAAGGAACGTTATGTCGACTTTGAGGCGGAAATATAAAACCACGAACATTGGGGTCCGGTAAATAACCAAGAAAACTATACTTAAATTTAATATTTACTGATATAACCGAAGTTGTAGTTCAACTGAATCCTAACCTATCCAATAATATTTTTTTTATGTTATCGGACTTAATTTTAAAGAAAATATCTACCACATAAAGCAAAATCACCGAAAATAGGAAATTGGGTAAATGCCCAACTTCTTGGGCTCCGATTTGAAAACTTTATGAAAGGCAATCAATGGTAATGTATGTACATTCGAACGAGATATCATTCACTCTTCTAGCCCTTAACGTTGAAGGGATATGGGCGACACGGCGCCATCGGCGGCATCGGCGGCAACGGCTACACTGTACGTGAGACTAATACACACACATCCTTAGGATTGTGTGTAAAAAGGGGGGCTAATTTATTGGTTGCCTCAGAATATTAAAAATTTAAAAAAATATTAAATTATGTCATTAACGCGGACCAATGCGACAACACCTTTATTAATTGCGACAACATATAATACCTGCGAAACAAACTAATCAATGCACTTTATTTGTGTTTTAGAAGCGATACTTTTATTTTATTCAAGAAAACTGATAGCACCGATTGCATATGATTACGAATCATCTCGATTCGAAAGCGACATCTGGGTGACTGCTTGCGACATCATTTTAATGAATATGACCTTATTTTAAATGAATGGTACATCATTTTAAGTGAATGCGACATCAATATAATAATGTAACATCAATATAAATGAATGCGACATCAATATAATAACGTAACATCAATATAAATGAATGCGACATCTATATAAACGAATGCGACATCAATATAAATGAATGTGACCTCAATATAAATGAATGCGACCTCAATATAAATGAATGCGACCTTTTTTTAAATTAATGCGTCATCATTTTAATGCGAAACCATAAAATGAATGCGACATCAATATAAATGAATACGATATTAATATAAATGAATGCTACATCAATGTAATCGAATGCGAAATCATTTTAAATGAATGCGACATCAATATAATCGAATGCGAAACCATTTTAAATGAATGCGACATCAATATAATCGAATGCGAAATCATTTTAAATGAATGCGACATCATTATAAATGAATGCAACTTCATTTAAAATTATTATGATTCTTCCTAATAACTTTTGGGAGAGCTAACAATGCTCGAGTTTTAATTTCCAAATGACTTGCGTTGAGTCCGTTGAAGAGCCCCCAAATTCGACCCCTTCTACCGGTCCGTCAATGTAGAGCCTAGGGAGCGCCCATTAATAGAGTAGTATCACTCCGTAGCTTTGGCCATGGCCGCCATTGTGGGCGCGAATTTTTTATGAATAGGAAAAAGCATGGGTGACGTTGTGTGACGTAGAACTGCCATTACTCTATTACGTGAGGCGATCGTGGCGATTTTTCGACCCCCCTCCCCCCTTAGTGAGATGTCGTGAGATTTGGCTCGTCCCCCTCCCTCCCCTGTAGAGTCTTCAACTGGGATAGAAGATGTTGGAATTGTATTACTACGTTAATTGGGAGAGCTATTCCGTCTTCAAATTCAAATGACCGACTGAAAAATCATTTGAATTCCTTTTACTAATTTTAAATTATACATATTTTTAAAAATCTTTTACTTTTTAACAATTTAATTTTGACAGCGTTATATTTCCGAATCAATGGTACTAAATAAAGACTAAACAGCAAAGTAGTAAAATTATCACTAAATGCGCGACATTTTTCAACACCCCCCCCCTAATATCACGTGTGATTTAGCAAAATTCGTATTTTTAGTGTAAATACGTTGGCGGGGAAAAAAAAGTACGTGATATTGCCGAAACCCCCCCTCTCCTCCTCGTGGGATTGGGTGAGATTCAACTGGACCCCTCCCTCCCCTAAACGCCATGGGTCGGTGTGTGCAATAACTGGTGGCTTTACCGGGGAGTCAGGGTCCGGCTCTTGTAACCCAGCACGGGCGGTGGCGCGCTGGGAGATGTTAGCTCCGTCCAAATGGTCCTATCTCCACCTCCGACTTCGGTCCGTAGGGGGCTGGTAACTGGGCTTCGGCCCAGGCTAACGTAGAGGGGCCAGGCAACCTGGCTGTCTCGGCGGATTGAGTTGCCTGCTGTGGGGCTGTGGGCCACCGTATGAGGGCACGGCGGATCCATCTCCCGGTCTTTTGGGTTTCCACCGGGATATCCGGTGCCAGCTGTGCCGGGTTATGCGGGCTGCTGTGTGCCCACCGTTCCCCTTTAGGCGCTCCTTCCAATGGGCTTGGCTCTCTGCCTTTCTATGTAGGGTGTCGGCTGGCGTTGCCAGAGCATCCGCTCTTATTCCCACTGCTGTGTGCGAAGTGTCGCGTTGGTTGGCCCATTGCTGCACCTTCTGCTGGGTTGAGCGGCTTGCGTCGAGGGTGCGACCATCAGTAGTAGGGTTCTGCTACCCATGCTGGTTTTGTCACCTGTCCGAGCGTGTGGACGCTGGCGTAGGGCATTTGATGATGGACCTCCGGTGGTGTGGTTTCAATCTTACCGGTACACCGGGCTATAAATCTGACGCATGTCCCCTAAACGCCTCACGTAATTTATCGACGCTCCCCTATGGGCAACTAAGGTAGTAAAATTTTCACTAAATGCGCGACATTTTTCTACCTTCCCCCCCCCTAATATCACGTGAGATTTTTAAAAATTCGTATTTTTAGTATAAATACGTTTGCGGGGAAAAAAAGTACGTGATATTTGCCGAAACCCCCCCTCGGCTCCACGTGAGATTGGGTGTGATTCAGCTCGACCCCCTCCCTCCCCTAAACGCCTCACGTTATTTATGGACGCTCCCCTATGGGCGACTAAGAGAAGCGAGGTGAAAGTCCAAAGACGAGTAAAATAAAACTGAAAATTGAATTAGATTAATAACCATGTCAGGTATTTGGAATTAGGCGCGTTTAGTTGGAAATCAGGCCCTGAACATTGAGTTAAAATTTCAAAGCTCTAGAGCTGACCATAGAGAAAGAAGGAAGGGGAGAGATATTTAGAAAGGGGGCGACGTAAACTCGACGGTAGAGGGAAGCTTGTACACTAACGCGCATCGCCGTTGCGCATCGTCATAATATGTGAGAATTTGAAACTTTGACCCACAGTGAAAGCTTGGATTAACAATAGTAGTGCCAACCTGGATATATCAATCTAGCGTTCCGCGTGCATTTCCCAAGTGTTTGTTACGGGTTCTGCCTTGTAAAAGGCTTCGTGTTACGGGAATTTCGGATTTTCTCCGATAACTTCGCCAAAGCGGCGCTGCTGTCGCAAAAGTCATTTTCATGTCAGGATTTTTCCAAGTCATATATCCAGGTAGGCACTACTATTGTTAATCCAAGGTGAAAGAGACAGCTGTGGTTCTCCACGTGCGTATAGGTAGTGAGTTTTTAATTAAAATGGTTTACCACACAAAGTGCTGCTATAAAAATTGCAATAGCAACACTAGATATACTAGTCAAGAAATTTAAATTATGCCATATAAAATTATAACTACTTTTAGTTCTATAATAAATTTTTACCGATTCTACCAAAATTTGGTAAGCCTTTGCCAAAAACGTAAACGAAAAGAGAAAGCTCTCTCTTGTGTCTTGACTATGTCGTAGTTGCGCACAACGATGCGCGTTATTGTTCAAGATTCAGTCGGTAACCACGGTAGCCATATGACGCGAAGAGCCACTTCGTGAAAAGGGGAAATACATTGAAATTCCCCTTCACCATCTCTCCCCTTCCTTCTTTCTCTATGAGCTAACCGTCCCCGAGTTTTTAGGAACATGACATATAAATAAATTAATAAATAAATAAATAAATAAATAAATAAATAAATTGCTCTCGTCGAGGTAAGACGTGCCTTTTTTCTCTCCGTGTTTCCCGAGTTTTTATCTGCCGCATGAAGGTTTTTAATCTTTTTTCGTGCCAGTTTTCGTTCTACACAGTAAGTTTTAACTTTCTATACAATTTCTTATTGAATTTTAACCCTTGGATGCGACTATGTCGCAATCCATCAAAGAGAATGGTGACGTCCGCCAAGGAAAGGACCCGCCGGACAAGCCAAGGCAACAATATATAAGACCGAAGGCCCCTGCTATGACTCGTGAACATGCAGTTGTCTTCAACTCCGAACCAGTAATATCTTCCATCGATTACGCCATAGCTATCAATGACGTAATCGGTAAGTCAAATACAATTTATTTCGGCCGTATCTCTCGAGGACGTGCCCTAGCTTATCTTAGAACCCCCGAAATGGCTGAGCAAGTAGCCATGACGGGTTTTGAAATTAATAACACCCAAGTAAATGTCGAGCGTTTAACGAAATCATCTGAAAAAATAATAATATCCAATGTCATGCCCGAAATCCCCAACGAGTATCTCAAGTCTCAATTAACTAGATTTTCCAAAGTTACGTCAGACATAACAGACATTTACATACAACCTACCACAGAAAAGGAACCAAGACTAGGAGGACCTCTTTTTACGTTAAAAAGGCAGGTCTATTTACTATTAGAAAAAGATCTACCAGCAAGCACCAATTTTAAATTTCAAGGCCAATCTCATACTATTTATTTCGAAAAAGCCACTACAAAACACTGCACCTATTGCGATAAACGGGGACATAATATCGAAAATTGTTACAAAAAAAAAGGCCGTAGACAATGAAAAAATAGCCAACGAAAAAATAGACTCAGAAGAAAGGGGGATTGAAGAAACTAGACCAAAAAATGTTGAAAATCAGATTTCCGAAACTAATACCTACGCAGCTGTTACAGACCCAGAAATTAACACATCACAGGAAAAAATTAAGTCTCCGTCTCATGTAAATTATACAGAAGATTTCCCCGTTCTCGAGAACCTTACATCTACTCCTAAAAACACCAATTTGGGAAACAACAGTATAAATTGGGCAGACACCCCTGTTCCAAATAGAGGTCAAGGTAATTTAATAGACCAACTGAATCTAAATACTCCTACTAGTACAGAACCAACGAAGACATCACAAAAAATAATAAACGCCCAGCACCCGAAAACCAAACACCACCAGGAACAATAAATCTTGACGACAACACGCAAAAAAACAAAGAACACAACCAACATCAATAAATGCTAACCAAAGTAAATTATCGCCAAAGAAATTTCAGGAATTCCTAGAAGGAGTAAAATTCAAAAAAGTCCCAAAACAATTTGCAGCAAAATATACGACAAATTTTAAGGAATTAGTTGACCAAATAAAAAAGAAACTTTCCACCGAAAAAGATCAAGCGGAAAAAACAAGGTTAAAAACGCTAATAGAAAATTTACAAAAAAATTAAAACCAAAAGTAAATTAAAGTAAGTAAGCTTTAAAATGGGAGTTAAAATAATGAGCCATAATACCAGAGGGTTAAATAAAACCAATAAATTTATAAAAGAGTGTAATATAATTAGTCAGTCATCAGCGGCGTTAGTCTTCTGGCAAGAAACTTTGTTGTTCGGAAATCCAGCTCCTGCAGTCCTTCAAAATAGATATACGTATAATTTTAGTGGTCTAACAAACCACCAGGGAGGCGTAACTACAATTTACAATAACTAATATATAACACACAATGGCGTAACGATTGTAATACAAAACATCGTTCAAGGTTTTATACAATGCTGCATTTTAACTTATGCAAACTTAAATTTTAAACTTTTTATCTACAACATCTATATTCCGCAATCAAACTCCGGAGCCCTACAAGCTTTAGAGAAAATTTTAGATCATATTGAAAGCAATAACGCTGTAAATATAATTTTATTAGGAGATTTTAACTGTACAGTGGATTTTAAACTAGACAGGCTAAACACTGAAGAGAAGAGAATTCCAGTTAAGAACAAGCTAGTACAAATAATAAACAAGTACAAACTAATGGACGTTTACCGAACATTAAACCCGAACGGCAAAGATATGACGTGGCAGCGCGCCTCCGACCCAAACAAGCAAGCTCGTCTGGACCGTTTTTACGTATCCCCTTCAATTTGGCCGAATGTTAAAAAGTTTCAAGCGTTTCCAGACAAAACCAGTTCCGATCACGAACCAATAATACTGGAACTAGAAATAGACCAATGCAACAATAATCGAAACATATCCGATACGTGGTGTTTTAATAACTCACTCTTAAAGGACAAGAAATTTGTCAGTATTTTTAATTATTTTTGGGAAAAACGCTTACGTGACACTCCACAAACTGACGAAGACCCGCTCCCCTGGTGGGAAAAAACCAAATTTTTAATCAAAGAAATCACTAAAGAATACACCTACCAGTCCAGAGTCAATCTTACGTGCGAAACAAAACAAATATCCGACAAGCTTACTCATAATCCGAATTTACCGGAAAACGAAAAAATAAATTTACTAAAGAGGTTGGAAGAACTCGAGAATATAAAAGTGGAAGGCGTCATTACACGGTTGAAAATAGATAACGCAGTCGCCGCGAAGTACCCCTCCAAAGAGCTTCTTAGACAGGAAAAGTACAAAACTGTAAACAACATTTACAGCGTTAGGACTGAAAACGGCGACGTAACAACTACCCAGGCCGAGTTATTTAAAGAGGTTGTCAGATACTATACAAATCTGTTCGCCGACGAAAAAACCGAAGAATGTCAGGAGTACATAAATATATTGCCGCAATTAAACGTTGAGGAAAAAAATGAATCGAATAGTCAAATTCTAAAGTCAGAAGTTGATAATGTAATACAAAGCTTACCGAAAAATAAGTCTCCAGGTAAAGACGGACTTACTAACGAGTTTTATAAATTTTTTTGGCCTGTTATCGGCGACACACTTTTTTACATATTTTTATCGATTTTAAATTTAAACTATATACCCAGCTCTTTTACTATTGCCATAATTATACTTTTGTATAAAAAAGGCGACCCGAAGCTTTTAGAAAACTGGAGACCAATATCACTTTTAAACTCAGACTTAAAAATTTTATCAAAAGTACTCGCGAATAGAATTCGCAAACACATCGGAAAGATAATCGATCATGACCAAACCTCAAGTATCCCTGGACGCAGCATTCACTCGAATTTAAACATTTTAAGAGATGTAATAAACCACTATAGCTTCAACGCAAACGATAGTCTAGCCATTATTTATCTCGATCAGGCGAAGGCGTTTGATCGCGTGAAACACTCCTACCTGTTTAAGATTCTAGATCACGTTGGGTTTGGTAATAAAATATCCAAGTATATTAAAGGCGTTTATTCTTCAGCTGAAGCGAGAATAAAAATAGAGAACACGCTTTCGTCGAAAGTCAGAGTCGCGAAGGGGATTAGACAAGGCGATCCTCTCTCAAGCTACCTATTCAATTTGTCCATGGAGCCTCTCCTTTGCCACCTACGGAAAAATGCAGCAAAATACGCCGTTAAATTACCCTTTACACCAAGGCCATTGACAGTGTTGTCATTTGCCGATGACTCAAATTCATTCATCACCGAGGAAAAAGGCTTCGAAGTCTTAAATGAAGAATGCGCAAAATACAGCTCAGTGAGCAACGCCAAATTCAATTTGGCGAAAAGTAACGGCCTTTGGCTAGGGAGCTGGAGGAATAGGATCGATTCTCCTCTTCATGTCGTTTGGAGCAACCAAGAAATTAATATCTTAGGCGTTAAGTTTACGACGGATAATGATACTTTAAATTCCCACGCTGAAAAAATAGGAATCGAAGTTGTGCAAGATTTAAAAAACGCGTCTAATATAGCAGAGAAGCTAGCTTACAAGTCCAGAGCGCGGCTCTGCATCATTATTCTGTGCAAACTATACTATATCTTACCAGCGTTGCCCTTGCCTTCACAGCTATCAGATACAATTTTCCGCGTTTCCGTTAATCTGTTATGGGCCAATGAAAGACATTGGTTAAACTCACACGACGTGACTCAACCACCATCTATCGGCGGTTTCGGGTTACAGTCCCTAGCGAATCAGTGAAAAGCTTTCGCGTTCACAAAACTACTACGACTATTCGACGGCAAATTTCACCCAGTTGAAGGCGCTTTCGTAGAAAACTATCTCAAGCAAACCGATATATATCGATTCAGCTATGCCATCTTAGCAATGAAAAAAATAACCCTGAAATACGACTTTATACCAAGATATTACGTCGACCTTTTCACGTTCTGGCACACTGTGCCAGTTCGCCTGAAGAAACCAACAAACATCGAGTTGATCTTAAGACTTTCAGTTCTAAACAATCCTTTTTACGATTTGGACTTTTACCACCCTAAATGGAAAACGCCTGGTTTTCAAGTAATTAGTGACATTTTTAATATTGCAACATCAAGTTTTTATAACCCTTTTGTAAATAAAGGACTCTGTGCACCAACGGAGCGTTCATTAACAAAACAATTTGAAAAAATTAAAAAAATAATAACTGATCAGTTCGGTACAAATAGTATAAACGATCCGGATAATAAGTTACCACAAACAAAAGAATTTGTCCTTGAAATGGAAATTAATAACGTAATGGTACCAGTCTCAAAGATATCGAAAACACAATTTAAAACCTATCTAGCACCAAATTCAGAAGCTTTACAAAATAGAATTAAATGAAAATTTAGTACAACTGAAAATTTTTCGTATCGTTTAAGCCCAATTTGGTACTCGTGTTTTTTCTTCAAAGACAACAACATTCTTTGGAGAATTACGATGGGTAACATTACGACACCAATTTTAGCAAATAAATTATTTAATGTAAACAGCGTCTGTTCATTGTGCGAAAATTACCTTGGCGAGTTGATACACATGTTTTTCGATTGTCAAACCACTCAAGAATTTTTAGAAGGCATTTTAAATTATATACAAAAGTACCGGAATATGTAGTCTCGAAAATGAAAAAATTGTTATGCTTTTAAAGTTATAGAGAAAACGATGTGTGCAAATTTTGTGTAACCATTGTTGTTTTCTAATAAACGCTTACCTAATTGTTGGGTAGGCTTAAAAAAATAAATAAATAAATAAATAAATAAATAAATAATATGCAGATTAATGTAGAACGTCTCACAAAATCACCAGAAAAATTTATTATATCAAACGTTATGCCCGAAATTTCAAATGAATTTCTAAAACCGTTAATCACAAAATATGCGAAATTGACATCGGATATTACCAAAATTTCTAATAATCCAACGGGCGAAGATGAAGCCTTACTAGGATACCCAATAATAACTTTTAAAAGACAGTTTTTGCCCTCCCCGAACGCGAGCTACCCGAGAGGATCAATTTCAAGCACGACAACCACTCTTACGTCATTTTTATTGAAAAAGCAAATACGAAATTGTGCAATTTTTGCGACAGAAGGGGACATAACATCGAAAACTGTTATCAGAAAAAGGCCCAGGACAGAGAAAAAGCGATAAGGGAAAATGAACCTACAGGAAATAAACCAAATACTGAAGACCAGTCTAATAAAGAGCCTACTTACGCCGAGGTTGCTAACCCGGAAGTAGAAAAGTCGTTAAACAAAAGCTCGGATTTTCCCGCCACCGAGGGATCCTCCTCTGCACCAAAAAAGAATAATCCAAAAAAATACACCCGATTGGACATTTCCTGTAAATAGTCAACCAATTTCAAACATTTCTACTACCGCCAATTCTATAAATATCTCTTTAAGTCAAACAAATAATAATAAACGTCCGGCGCCTATTTCCAAATCACCCCCTGGTTCTGCAAACCCAGAAAAAAGCATCTCTAAAAAACAATGTATCTCCAGCAGCCCAAAGAAAGGTTTCCTATCACAAAAAAACTCGAAGAATTCTTAGTAGAGGTTAAAGCAAAAAAAGCACCAAAACAATGCGCCGCAAAATATACGACTGATTTCAAGGCCCTAGTAGAGCAAATACAAATAGAAAAACTATCGAAGGAAAAAGGACTCGCTGAAAAAACTCGCCTGTTAAAACTATTCGAAAATCTCCAAAAAAATTGAATCCAAAAGTACATAAACAGAAGTAAGACTTACCTATTAAATCATGAGTATCAAAATCCTTTGTCACAACACCAGGGGTCTTAATAATAGAGCTAAATTTATTAAAGAATGCAATCTAATCAAATTAACGTCTGCAACCTTAGCTTTTGGCAAGAAACGCTTTTATCCATGAATCCAATTTCCGAAGTCTTTCGCAATGAGTATAAACACTTCTTTAGTGGACTTACCAACCACCAGGGCGGTGTTGCAACTTTGTACCATAATAAATACATAGTACAAAACGACGCAAAAATTGAAATTTCGATTTTAGTCCAAGGATATCTTCAGTGCTCTATTTTAACTTATACACGCTTTAATTTGATTTTATTTTTGTACAACATTTACATACCCCAATCCAACACAGCGGCGCTCAACCTATTAGACAAATTGGTTGAGCACATGGAAAACAACAACGTCATAAACGCAATATTACTAGGTGATTTTAACTGTACCATAGATTTTAAAATCGACAGAATTAATACTGAAGAGACTCGCTTTGTCATTAAAAAAAAACTAAACCAGATAATAAATAAATTCCACCTAATGGATGTATATCGCACGCTTAATCCAGACGGTAACGAAATGACATGGCAACGAGATTCCGATCCGAACAAAAAAGCAAGATTAGACCGTTTCTACGTAACCCCTACCATCTGGCCAATGGTGGACTCTGTACAAACAGTAAACAGCGCCCCCAACTCTGATCATCAACCTATACTGCTGTCACTTAACACAAGACTTCCTAAAACAAATAGCAACATAAGCGACACATGGTGTTTCAATAACTCTCTGCTCTCTGATGACAGGTACAACAATATTTTTAAAATAACATGGGAAAATCGTGTCAAGGAATTACCTAAAGGAGACGAAAATGCACTATTATGGTGGGAGAAAACAAAACAAAATATAAAAACAATAACAAAGGAATATACTTACCGTTCGAAGCTTAACCGAGTAAACGAATCCAAACAGATCTCTAACAAGCTGATTAACGAACCCAACCTTCCGGAAAATGAAAAAATTAAAATAGTAAAAAGACTTGAAGAATTAGAAAATATAAAGGTCGACGGAATACTGACCAGAATAAATATAGAAAATGCAGTCGCGGTTAAATACCCATCGAAAGAACTCCTGAGGCAAGAAAAAAACAAAGCCGCTAACACTATGTCGAGCGTCAGAATAGAGAACGGCCACGAAACTACTACGCAACCCGAACTTTTTAACGAGGTAACAAATTTTTACACGAACCTATTCGCCGACGAAAACACGGATGACTGTCGGGAGTATATAAAAATACTCCCACAACTCTCCGAAGAGGAGTTTAAAGAATGCAACAGCACTGTCCTAAAATCCGAGGTAGATCAAGTAGTCAAAGCCCTACCAAAAAAGAAATCCCCAGGCAAGGACGGTCTCACAAACGAGTTTTACATACACTTTTGGCCAATTATAAGTGAAACTTTATTTTATGTTTTTACTTCTATTTTAACTTTACAAAATATACCCAGCTCTTTTACTTATATACAAACACGGTGATCCTAAACTTTTAAAAAACTGGAGACCGATCTCACTCTTAAACTCGGATTTCAAAATTCTTTCAAAGGTTCTAGCGAATAGAATTCGTAAGACAATCGACAAAATGATCGACCCCGATCAAACATCAAGCGTCCCGGGACGCAGCATCCATTCAAACCTAAACATTATAAGAGACGTTGTGAATCATTTTAGCTTTAATTCAAATGAAGGCGTGGCGATATTATCCCTCGACCAAGCAAAAGCGTTTGACCGCGTCAAACACTCTTACCTTTTCAACATTATAAGACACGTCAATTTCGGACCAAAAATTACAAATTTCGTCAGAGGAGTATATTCGTCCGCGGAAGCGAGGATAAAGATTCGAAACACGCTGTCTTCAAAATTCAAAGTTGCGAAAGGAATCCGTCAGGGCGATCCGCTCTCGAGCTTCCTTTTCAATCTCTCCATTGAACATTTCCTCTGTCACCTACGAAAAAATCTAAATCCGTACTCCATCAACTTACCTTTCATCCCGAGACCGTTGAGCGTTATATCGTTCGCGGACGACATTAATCCGTTTATCGCCGATAATAGAGGTGTCAAAATTCTAAATGAAGAATGCGAAAACTACAGCGCAGTCAGCAACTCAAAATTTAACCTCGACAAAAGCAACGGTCTCTGGTTAGGCGACTGGAGGAACAGATCCGATACTCCGATAAATGTTGTTTGGAGCAACGAAGAAATTAAAATTCTAGGTGTTACTTTCACGGTCAGTGAAAATATACTACAAAACCACGTTAATAAAATTGAAGAGGAAGCCACGCAAACGTTTAATAACGCCATCAACGTAGCCGAGAAATTGGCGTACAAATCTAGAGCCCAGCTAGCCAACATCATCCTGTCCAGACTCTATTATATATTGCCAATAATAGCCATGCCCGTTCGAACGTCAGAAAGAATGTTTCGAAGCTCCATCAATCTAATCTGGGCAAATAAACGACACTGGATTAACGCCGAGAACACCATGCAAAGTCTTGCCATTGGTGGTTTTGGTTTACAGACACTATTAAATCGGTGGAAAGCTTTCTCAATCTCGAAATTATTTCGCCTACTCGACGGAAGGTGTCATCCCGTGGAGAGCGCCTTCACGCGATACTACTTACGTCAGACAAACATTTACAACTTCAGCTATGAAGTGCTAGGTATGAAGAAAATCGAATTAATCTACCAACACATACCAAAGTACTATATGAACTTGTTCGATTTTTGGCACACCTGTCCTTTCCGTTTAAAGAAACCGATGGACATTGAAACCATTATAAGACTCCCCATATTATACAACCCGTTTTATGTGATCGATTTTTACCACCCGAAGTGGAAGACCAAAAACTATTCTTTTATTGGTGATATTTTTAACCGTGAAACCTCTGACTTTTATAATCCCTTTATTAATAAAGGCCTTAGGGCCCAAACGGAACGTTCTTTGTCCAACCAACTTAAGAAAATAATTGAACTTATTAAAAATAATATACTTCCTGCAAAATTTAAACAACATAGACTATACAGCAACAATTCCTAAATTTGAACTAGAACTAAATTTTAAAGGCCAGTGGCTCCCCATAGATAAGATTTCAAAATACCAAGTAAAAGATTATATTATGCCCGAAACAAATGTTTTACGAAATAGAATTCTAAAACTTTTTAACATGACCGACAACTTTTACTTTCGACTAACCCCCTTATGGTACCCTTGTTTTTTCGCCAAGGAAAATAACATTCTTTGGCGAATTACTATGGGAAATGTAACAACACCTATTTTAGCGAAAAAACTTTTTGGCCTCAGTGATATATGTCCTTTCTGTGAAAAAAACCCCGGTGATTTAATCCACATATTTATCAACTGTACTATAACTCAAACCTTTTTAAATACATTCTCACAATATATACACGATTTTAATCCTAATTTTACCCTGGGAAATAAGATATATTGGCTTTATAAAAGCGATGAAATACCTTTTTACAAATTGACTTGTATCCTAATCAACGTTCTTAAACTGGCCCTGTATTATACATATCACACCTGTATGAATGAAAAACTTTTAGACCCGCTAACCAGCCTAAAAAACTATTTTAATAAAAAGGTATATCTGTGTGCCCTTACCTCCTTTGAATTTTACAAAAAAGATGATCAATGTACTTTCTTGGAATTTGTTAACACCGGGATATGTACCCGCGAAAGCGAAAGCATCGTAATGTTACGAAAAATGTGAAATTGTGTAATCAAAATCATTTGTAACTTTTATTTCCGTTAAATAAATGTCCACCAGGTGTTTACTGGTGGGCTTAAATACAAAAAAAAATAAATAAATAAATAAATTATTAAATGATTATTCACTACATAGCTGAAAGCATAAGTTCCCTAAAATAAATGTTCATGTGTGTTGTGATTATGTACGATTGTTTACCTTAAAGGCTATTGCCTGCTAGTACAACTTGTTTCTCCCCCGACCTCCAAACTCAGTGAAAAAAAGCTCTTTTTCAACCGAACCAAAATTATTTTTACACTTTCGACTATGCCCTACAACTTTTCTATTGAAACATTTTGCGTTACACCTACCGGTGAAAAAATAAATTTTCCAAAACGGCACAAAATCGTTCGATTTTTCTGAAATTTAGTAACCAAAGCCTTCCATACCTAACAAATAAACCCTTAAAATTTCAGAACCCTAGCATAAATACATTTTGAGAAGAATGGCCTGATCGAGCAAATTGAGACACCCTGTAAATGAACGCGACATCAAAATAAATGAATGCGACTTCATTTAAAATGATGTCGCATTCATTTATATTGATGTCGCATTCACTTAAAATGATGTCGCATTCACTTAAAATGATGTCGCATTTACTTAAAATGATGTCGCATTCACTTAAAATGATGTACCATTCATTTAAAATAAGGACACATTAATTAAAATGATGTCGCATTCATTTATATTGATGTCGCATTCACTTAAAATGATGTCGCATTCACTTAAAATGATGTCGCATTCACTTAAAATGATGTCGCATTCACTTAAAATGATGTCGCATTCACTTAAAATGATGTACCATTCATTTAAAATAAGGACACATTAATTAAAATGATGTCGCAAGCAGTCACCCAGATGTCGCTTTGGAATCGAGATGATTCGTAATCATATGCAATCGGTGCTATCAGTTTTCTTGAATAAAACTATCGCTTCAGAAACACAAATGGAGTACATTTAGTAGTCAGTTTCCCAGGTATTATATGTTGTCGCAATTAATAAAGGTGTTGTCGCATTGGTCCGCGTTAAAGACATAATTTAAAATTTTTTTCAATTTTTCATATTCTGAGGCTACCAATAAATTAGCCCCCCTTTTTACTTTACCTAATTTGTTGCTTTCGTTAAAAATAGTGTTGCATTAATTTGATTGACGTCTCCTTAGATTGTTTTTTTTTCTAATTCTGATAAAAAAATTCTGGTTAAGAAATACTCTTTCTATTGATGTCGCATTTGAAAAAACGATTGTCGCGTTAATTAACGTTAAACACGCAAATTATTTTCTTTAAACTTCCTTATTATATTTTGGGTGCTGCCATTAAATTATCCCCCATTTATATGTCGCATTTGGAAAAAAGGTTGTCGCATTGGTCCGCGTTAACGACGTTATTTAAATTTGTTTTAAACTTTTTTTTAATATTTCATTGGCTGCCATTAAATTAGCCTCCTTTTTTCGTTTGTCTATTATCTCATAACCTAATTTGTCGCATTCGTTAAAAACAGTGTCGCATTAATTCGCATTGACGTCTCTTTATATTAAGGTTAATTAAAATTATGAATTAATATGGGGGGTAACTGTTAAGTTAGCCCCCCACTTTCTCTATTAATTTTCTCATAAACTATTTTTTCGCAATAAAAATTATATCTGTCGCATTTCTT
The DNA here is from genome assembly GCF_980474605.1 of Leiobunum rupestre. NCBI lineage: Eukaryota > Metazoa > Arthropoda > Arachnida > Opiliones > Sclerosomatidae > Leiobunum > Leiobunum rupestre. The sequence continues at coordinate 25,395,643 of NC_143385.1, read as the reverse complement.
CTCATTGACATGTGTGGCTATGACATTGTATCCTGGTTGAATAACGAAATTATGGGGTCAGACGTTAGTTTAGCCCCCCTTTTAATTTTAATAAAATCTCGATAATGGTTAAGTCACATCTCTTCTTCTTGTCGCATTGTGGGTGCATAAAATTGATAGAGAAATTTTCTGGGAAATCAAAAAAGGGGGGCCAACTTATTCGACCCTAAATAAATAACTATAATGAATTTTGGGAGTTTGACATCTTTAAGGGGGAAGAATACAGTAAAAGCCTCATTTTCGTTCAAGCTGAACGTTACTGTTTTAACAATTACATAATTGAATTATATTTTTCTTCTTAGGCTGAACCTTCCTCTAGTGCTTAAAATAATTTTGATAATTCTAATATTAATAGTCAACAAGATATAAGGTCCTACCTAAAGGGTAGTTTGGGCGCTTGCCCAACTTGTTTAGCTCCGGGGGTCCGAATTAAAACCATGAATATATCTAGCTATGAATATACAATAGCAATAGCCTCTCTAACCTCCCGCTAAAATTTGGGTTGGGCTTATCTAGTCACGTGATCAATCACATCTGCTCCGACCGAGTGAGGAGCATGCCGTCATTTCCTTCAGTCTCCTGATTAGCTGAAAACGCGTCACTGGTCTCGAAAGTTGCCACCCAAATCAAATCGACATGATAGAAGGGCTATATCGTAGGGTTGGATATTCATAGCTAGATATATTCATGTTAAAACGTAATAACTTATTTACTTTTAAATTTAAAATTGTCAAAATTATTTTAAGCACTAAACAAGAGGTTGTTCTACACTTAAATATTAATTTTATAAGTTAAAATACAAAATTAAAAGAGTTCAGCTTGAAATAGCGCAAAAGTAGACAATGGCCACTGTAGTCTTCCCCCTTTAATGAGAAGGCACTTAAGATCTATGGATTTTATGTTATAGAGATCTTAGAAAAAGAAATTAAGCATATTTTTCTACCAAATAGATAGTTATGGCTGGCGTGATTCTCTATGTTCCGTCGCTAGCGCTGACATCGTTCTCTGCTTTGCCATATTGGGCTTGTGTCACCATTTTTGGAGCAATATGCACATTATATTCTTTTATTGTAAGTAGAAACCCAATCACAACAAGTTAAATATTTCGGAACCCATTGTATTTAAATTATTTTTGTTCTGAATGCTTAAAATAACTATTTCCTCATTCATTGGTGCTTACTATCTCTCCGAGATCAAAAAATAGCGCTAGGAATCTGTAATCCATTCTCTTCATATTTTTTCAACAAATTATTAGCTGTAGCCTAACTCATTTAAGGGTACAATTATTTATAGTTTATATATAAACAAAAGAATGAAGTTAAATCAATGTAATATTTTCAGTCCTTTATTTAGCAACTTTTCAGATTTACCTTTCGAAAATTTTTAATCAATTTGTTAAATTTTAAAAATTTTCCTTTAAAAGGCCCAAGCTCCTAAGCTTATGTCAAAAACTTATATTAAAAGGTGTTCTGAAATTGAACACAATATCTGAACTCCATCGTGCAACACCCTCCTAGAAATGTTCAAAAATTAGAACGTGTTGAAACGTATGTGTTCAAGTTTTTACGTCGTGTACCTTACTTCAATTACATTTATTATTTAAAAATAATTTTCTATTTAGCTAAAGGATTAATGAAAGGCTTTTATTTAAAACGTATCCTCTCTTATACATAAAAATATAATTCATTTAAAAAGAAGAAATTAATATTAAACTACGGTAAAGACAACAAACATTCTTCCAAAGTCAGTTTCGGAGGGAACGTGTCCAAAATCGAGGTGGTGATCTCTCGTTGGATGACGATAGCCATTTATTGCACCAGCGAGCGTTTTACTTCATCAACTGACGGATCTTCCGACCTGTGGCAAAGAGCCAAATGAGGCCAGGGTTTCGACGGCCAAAGCGTGAAAAGTGAAACGGTTCGCAAGCCTTAAATACTTGACCCTCTTCATTGGCTCAGCCTGGGAAGCGCACTGACGAAGAAGAATCGAAAATCGAATGGTTCCACTCAGGTAAAGTCCCACAGCAGCGATGTACCCCCAATTTGGGGGTTTCAACACTGAACCGCCGGAAATCTTCGCAATGTCACGGACCGCACCATTACCCAAGTAATATACCATGAGCCACACTTACCGGCAGGATGGACGAAAATTTGGTCAGCCAAACGCCGGCCGATAGCTATCCTTAACGAGTCATTGTCCAGTAACGTGCCCAGGGAAGATGGCAAGGCGTGCAACATGATAGAGTTTTACGATATATCCCAAGGATCGGATGGCAAATCCAATAGGGATGAACTTATCTTTTCAACTAGAGGGTGTCCCCCAGCACTTAAAGAGGGCTGGAGATCCCTGGATAAAATGTCTGGTTGGGAGAGCTCAAGCCACTTTGGAAAGTCCATTCTTATATTAAATATTAAATTTAATATAACTTTGTAAATTTTTAAATATTTCATTGTAAATTTGAAAAATATTACTTTATAAACTCAAAAATTATTACCTCGTATATTCAAAATTACAACTTTTTAAATTCAAAAACATTGCGCTTCTTATTTCTTATATATTTTTTTGAAAGTTCAAAACTACTACTTTCTAAAATATTATTTTAAAATAATACTTAGTTTTGTAAAGCTTTTTAAGTGCTTTTCCGAGCTTGACAGAAGTTGGTTATTAACCAATTTTAAAAGTGCGGGGCAAAATTAAGTTTTTTAAAAGTTTCTCTTATTGTACTTTGAACATACGCAATTGATGTGAAACACTTATCCATAAAACACGAATGAGTTTAGAATCATAAACATTATGGTTAGTTTAACAATTTCATTATTGGCGGATAATGTGAGGTCTTGTATTTATACGAAAAATACAATGGTTATTAAGTAGACAATTAACACATATTTTGCAAAATCCGAGCGCTAGGATTGAACAATAATCTTAATCCTTTTTCCAGGGTGGGATTAAAGGAGTGATCTGGACTGATGTCCTTCAAAGTGTCCTGATGCTCGCTTCCATTTTAACCATCATTATCGTTGGAACTGTGGAATTTGGAGGATTGCTACAAGTATTGAAATATTTAAAAGACCATGGATTCTTCAACATAAGGTACAATAATAATTTTAAGGTTACTTTCATAAAACGTTTAGTACAGTCGACAGACAACATTAATTATCAAATACTTTTGATTGGTTTTGTCTTTAATTATTTTTCTTATAACAGGCTTTACGATGCCAAAGGCGAAAAGTATTCGTTGCTGAACGTAGCTTTTAACGGAACGTTTCTTTCTTTAATTTTAATATCAGCAAAACAAACAACTCTGCAGCGATTCTTGTGCGCCAAAAATTTCAAAGAAGTGAAAAAGTAAGAGTTAGAACAACCGATTGCAAGGTCAAATTTTAAGAAAGAACATTTTAAAAATTTTGCCCATTCTGCTTGTTTTCTATAATCGCCTTCAGTAATTATTATTTTAACTACTTAGGAGCTATGAAAAAAATATGAACACAAACATACAAATTGAACAGCTTTCGATTTACGCTTTTCTTATCTTAATTTACTCGGCTTTAGTTAAATTATGTTACCTTATTTTTTTCGCAATTAAATCATATGAAAATTGCCCTCCACCTCTAAAATATGTATGAAAATTGCTAGCCCTTTAGAAAAACTGATTATCATTTTCATTGACTAATTTTGACATCTGCAATTTACGTTAGGGTGGCGTACACATCGTTTCTCCTGATAAGTATATTTGGAATACTTTTAATATCTGTCTCTGCAGTACTGTTTACTGCTTTTGGCAGTGAGAGAAACTCCGAAACCAAGGTCGATAAGGTAAGAGCCAATGTATTTAAAATTTCTTCATTGTTTGTGCGTGTTAAATAAAAGACCGAATTTCGTAAACGTTTTAATTATAGTTTAGAAAATCATAATTTAAAATTATTAAATAGGATTTGAAGTGAGAAAAACTATAATTTAAACGCACTTTAGACCTTAAAATGTATTTAGAAAGCTGATATTTATCTATTCTAATAAGTGTGACCTCGACTTTGAAAATGGTGGTATTGACCTTCAGAATTAGGTTAATTTCCTATTTTTTGAACATATGACCTTTGAAATTTTACCAATTCAGTTGGGTCCAAGAACTTATAATGTTTGATAAAAGAGTTATTCTATAATTAATTATTTATATTTTTTATCCAAAACTTACATACACTGCACTGATCGAGCAACTCATAATTTATAAAACATTCAAACAATAAGTCTGCAACACGCAGGTTTTGGCAGAAAATAATTCCGTTTTAAAAATATTTTTTTTAATACGCTTTTGATTGCCAGACTCAGCAAATGTAGAGTTCAAGTGTTTAAGATAGGGTGCTGCCATCTATAATACTAAATATGAAACAGTTGTGTTGAATAATATTACTTTCGCTTATTTTTGACGTAGGTCACACTGAACTTTATTTCAATCCATTTATCTCAATACGTGGGCTTGTCTGGATTGGCGATTTCGGGCGTGTTCTGTGGCTCTCTGACGTCCCTCTCTTCCATCTTCAACTCTTTGGCCGTTGTCATCATGGAGGATTTTATCCGGGGATTATTTCCAAGGAGAACCATTGACGATGTGTCCGTGGTTAAAATTGGAAGTATGTTTTACAAATATTTTAAAAATACGATATTTCTAGGTGATTAAGAATTATTGTAGGTATTTTGGTATTCAAAAAGTACCTAAAGTTCGATTTAATTGGTCGGGACAGCTATCACGATGTATGAAAATGGAGGGGTACCGAATTTTCACAGATATTTAAAAAGCTGCTGTAGCTTTTTAACCAAAAAATATGATCAAACGAACAATTTTTACAAGATACAAATAGCTATTTATTATGTTAAATTACCAATTATTTTCGTTTTCGTGGGAAAGGATACACTTCCTAGAATTGGGCGAGGATGCAGGGGTCCTTATAGGTCCCGTCACCAGAGGGTCGATACGTCTAAGTCAATTGTAGCGCCTAGTACCTTGTTCAAGGATCTGTTATAATTCTTTGACTTTAAACTGCTTCGGCACGGTCAACGACGGGATGTAATGTAACCCCTCTAACAAACTAACCAATTCCTGTCTATCATCAATTTTATGTCCAAGGCCTGTTCACTCGTGGCCTCCTTAGTTCAATAATTGTATTATTTTTTCTATTTCTAGCCATTTTTATTGGACTACTAACTATTATCTTAGCGTTGGCGGTTCCTTATATTGGATCTGCCACTACCGTGCTATTTTTAATCAGTGGAATATTCAGTGGTCCATTGGCAGCTGTGTTCTTGCTAGCGTTCCTTAAAATTGTTTTAAATTGGAAGGTAAGTTTTGTAATGTCTTATCTTCTTTCAATAATTGGTTAACCCCTATTTTCAAGAAGTGAAATACTTTTAAAAATAACTATCTCACATTTGAAACCACTAACGCAGTTAATCCATTTGGTTTTGGCGATATAATTCCTTTTTGAGCTTATACCTCATTTCCTCAGACTTTAATAAGCACAATTAGAGCTCTGAGCATAAATCAATTGTTAAAAATAATCAGCTATAGGCTTTTAAACAAGGCACCTCCTTAAGCTCAAGTCATCGAGCGACTTTTATTGCGTAGAAACCGTGGCCAGGTTCGTATGACCAAAAGTTTTTACAAAAGATAGAAGTATATAGGCTCTCAAATTTAAAGGAAACTTTTTTTATTTATTTCCATTTAGAAAATTTCTCTGTGCTTAATGTCATATTCAATAATGCTAAGGTTTAACCTAACTGGAAAAAAATTTAAGAGTTCACTTTATGAATCTAGGCCGTGACTTCAGCTGTGGTTTTGGTAGTTGCATTTATATCTTGGTGCACATATGGATCTCAGTCGAATGACATGAATGCAAAATTCAGACGACTATCAATTTTGAAGTTGAATGACTTTAATTCTTCTACGAACGGTAGTTTGGAACTACGTTCCAATGAAGGTGAATACCCGTAAGTGTACTTAATTTTTGTACAATAATTTAAATCAATATGTTTAATAAAGACGCAGCCCAAGTTGTAGAATCATTAGCATCGAAATTAAACCTCTAGTTATTCTTCAGTTAGAATTCCTGGTGCCACAACATAACAGAATTTTAGAACAGATTCTATCTGATCATCTGATAAATATCAATAAAATGTAAATATCTCATTTTTATCGTAGAAACGACGTATTTTGGCTTTATGCATTTTCGCCAGTTTGGTATATGGTAATTGCTTTCGTTTTCACTTTTGGAATAGGAGCTACGTTATCTTACATCTGTAGTAAGTACATGATTTTCAGAAATTAATAAAATGAGGTAAAATTTAAAATTATGGTATTGATTTATTCTGAATATAGTCCTAAACTAATTTCTGAATATCCAGATGGAACTGCTCTTTACGTTAAAAACGGCAAGCGCTCTTTTTCGCTTCCTTAAACGTGTTAATCATTGAGAGATGATTTTCAGTTGAAATAATTTGAATTCTGTAAAATTATCTCTGGTGCCAACAACGTTCAAATAAATAATCGATTTTGTGATGTCATATTGTCATGGACCGCTGTCTTTTTCTGGTTCAGTTACTTTCATCGATGATACCGATTAGCACCTTTCCCATTTCCGGTTGGTCACACGCTACTCATCGGTTGCCCATCGAAGTCGTCAGCGGGTGGAGTCATTCATTCCGATGAGTGACTTATTATGACGGGATTTATACACTGATCGAGATTTGTCTTCATTTTACGATAACATGCAAAATGCGATAACCATTATTTCTTTTGTAAAACAATAATCGGTGCTTCTAAGCACTCCTCTGGTGTGTCTGTCTGTGGGTCTGTCCGCGCTGCGAACTCGAGTGCAGTTTCTTGAAATTGCTGCGTTCACAATTACTTGCAATTAGGGAAAAGGTTTTTACCAAAGAGCCCTCTTATTGTTATTGGGGGTAGTATAATTACCTTTATCGAATTGTGATTGCACTTGACGAATCTTTAACGTATGGGACGGACCGAGGGCTGAGGGTTACGGCAAACGTATCAACGTCCAAATAGCAGGGTTTCCACCATATATTCACGGTATAATTCAAAGAAATATTTTTCGATCGCACAGGGCGGGTTTCGAACCAGAGCCCTCCTGCATAACAGGCGAGTGTTCTACCACAGAACCACCGAAACAATTCTGTGCAAATTATAAGCTCAGCTTACGCGGAAGAATATTAATAGTTTTTAAAGTCTAAATTTTTTACGTTAGAAATTATAAAGGTCAAATCTTGTTTTAGCAAAGTCAGCAGAGATAAGAGAGTGAAAGGGTAGAAACCGTGGGTGGTTCACATATTTAGTTTTAGTCTATCGGTACTTTTTAACCGTTAAGTGTCAGTTATGAATACAATTTCAAGTGTTATACAACGTGCTTTTTGGTTTTGCTTACTTTACTTGTAACTTCGTAATTTATTTTACGTGTTTTCTTATCGGCTTTAAATGTGTGAAACATTTCCATTAATGTGGTTACGTTAGTTTTATTTGTTTGGGTTTTTTAGCCATTACTATTTAGTTAAGGGTTTTTTGTGTGCGTTATAATCCGGGAATTTGTCTAAGTATTTGGTTTACCTTGTTGTTTGATTGGGTTATTATTATATTTTTTATTGCATATTTCTGCTAATACAATGTTTATTACTGTGGGTATTTAGATTGACTTTCTTGATTCCTAAGTATTTTAATTAACTTGTTACTTTATTCGGTTATTATTATATATTTTTCTATTGGCAATATTTCTTGTTTCATTTCATCTATCGAAAGTATTGATACTTATGGGGATAATTCATGTCTACAAAGTTTTATTTGCATTAATTTTTACCGGCTTCGTTGGGTTGTCGTCATGAGCGTACGCCGTTTTTACCTATCCGAGGGGACAAAGTCCCCTACGAGGGGTTATACAACCACCGTGTCTGCCTGTGGGTCTGTCGGTCTGTGGTCTGTGGGTCTGTGGGTCTGTCAGGCCTGCGAACGCGTTCGCATTTTCGGTGCAAAGTGTAATCACTGCGTACGCTGTTTCTCAAAGGGTTGGCAAAACCACCGTCGTGACGGTTTGGTGTATTACGTTTTTGTAATGTTTATGCGTAGGTTGTGAGTGTTGAATTTGTTGTGTTTGTGTTCTGATGGTTGTGCATGTTGAGTCTGTTGTGTTCATATGGGCGTTTTCTCTCCAACTTCTTCTTAATGACTTTGGGACGGACCGAGTACTGAGTGTAATGCTACCTCTCAACGTCCAATGGCAGGGTTTCCACCAGTTGTACACGGTATTCGTCTTAGTATCAATTTGCGATCGCATCGGGCGGGATTTGAACCCGAGACCTCCTGATTGACAGGCGGACGTTCTACCACAGAACCACCGACACTTGTTACGCATTATTGAAAATTAGACTTTCAGCTTTATCGGAAGCGTATTTAATAGAGTACGAAATTTTGGTTTAATTGAAATAGAATTGAAATTGAAATTATTGCATCGAAGAAATTCTAATTTAGCGTTTCTCTTTTGATTAAAAACAAATGCGCCACCCAGGTTTCGAACCCAAACCATTCGGCTTGGCAGTCGAGCGCTCTACCACAGAACCACCGATAGCTGCTAAGCTTAACTGAAATTAAGACAGGCATCGTAAGCATATTAGGTAATAAAGTCTTTTTTTATTAATGAATTTATGAAGGCCTAATCTGGTTTTTTTTTAAAGGTTAAATCTTGTTTTAGCGCAGTCAGACGAGATAAGAGGGTTAAAGGGTAGACCCTGTGGGTGGTCCACTTTGTTAGTTTTTTTTTATTTAACGACCTATATATAGTTGTGTTAATTCAAAGGAGATAATTTAACGTTAATTGCTTTAAGAGCTGGCGGTTAGTCAAGTGGCTCTCTGTGCTTTGTTGATGGTAAGGTTTTTGATTCTTGTAAATATATTTGGTGTGGATATTTGGATATCTACGATTTTTAACGCAGTCAATGATTTCTTGGGTGTGCGAGTCATTATATGATATTGGAAATTGGACGGCATTGGTCTTTTTCATGCGGTATGTGTCACAACGTCAACTGGAAGTTGAAATAAAATGAGCGTTAAAGATGCGGCAAGTATTTCGTAAGCGAGAAAAATACAAATACCATCTGTAGATGTTTCTTTCATTAAAATTTGCTTAGTATTATATTCAACTGATAAACATGTACTGTAAAAAGGGTTAAATTCAATTGTGCATTGTTTTAGTGAATCTAACTCGCTGTTGTAACTACTTAATTTATAATATTCTGAATAAATTAAACTCGATTGTTTCGTCTCAATTATTTAAATTAAAATTAAAATTTTATACCGGGCAGGGTTTGAACCGAGAATATGTTTTTCGTAAATAACTCTGAATTGCGGAGATATCTTTGGGGGTCGTATCGAGAAATTAATACTACTAGGGACCATACTTCCGAGGAGAGGTATATTTTGGCTTGCCAACTTGTTATTAGTGCTTTCACTTATAGTTTTGGTATTCGCCTTAACTTTTGATTTTCCACATTAATTTGTTTAAGACCTATAACCCAATTGGTTGGTGTTGTCTATAAAAAAGTTTATCGCAGGTTTCGTGAGCGTTCTAATAAAATTATTTTTTTTTTCTATTTCTAATTTTGTAGCTTTGTTAATTTAATAACGTTTTGGGTCTTAAGTTTGTTTTTTGGTATATAGATATTGGAAATTTGTTTAAGGCAATTACATTTGTAATATGTATTATAATTATACTAAAAAATATTCTACTGGTTGGGATAGCTCTGGGATTACGTTTTTTCTGGAGAACGCTGATAATATGGTGTAATATCGTTGAGTGCTGTGTCCAGTAGTTAATACGCCCAAGGGCAAATTCTTCCGAATAGAGGTATATTTTCGCAAGCTTGCCACCTTGTTAAAAATTAATAACGTTTTACATACAAAGGCATCATTAGAAAATTCCTTAAAAAGTTTAAGTAGAGTTTATTTTTTCTTTTTTTATATAACAGACGATACTACGCTAAAAAATCGATTTTTCAAACAAATCGTACACTTACTTAATGCTTCACGTTACTTAACGGTTTATTTTCTTCGAAACCGGTAACTATTACGTTGAAAGTATCGGCGTTGAAGAAATGTTATCTAGGAAAAGTAAAACAATGTTCGGTGTCAGTTTTATAATTAGCCAGTTTTTACGAAATTAGCATTTGATGAAAATTAAAATTGTCCTCAAAAACTATGTTTCTTTAGTAACTTGATACACAAATTAATTAATGTTAAACATCATATCATTTGGGACCTTTTTTTCGAATTAAATGAAGATTGATATTAATTTTGCTCGGTGTAATAATTGGCAATCGTTACTTTTCCTAAAATTATTTGGAAGAATTTGGCAGTAATGTGGAGGCTGACAGAAAAAGCATTATATCAGAATGCAATTGCCTTACAGCTAAGAGATATTTTAAATATTCTTCAATAGAGATACATTCTTCATTTGTATTCTGCTTAACCGCACTTTTTGTTTTTCGAAAATAATTAATGATTGAAATAAGTTTCTTAGAATTGATGTTACTATTTCAGATCGGTTTAATTTATTCCGAGAAAATGACAAAGATTACAACAATCATTTTCCAAGATCATTTGTTCTCAGCGAAGATGAAAACAGAAAGATGGCATTGTAAGTTGAAAACCTTTTGAAACTATTAATACACGGAAAAAGTGTATAAATCAAACAAAGTGGAATTGACGCACTCAAACGGAAGATTAGGTATATTGAAAAGGCATAAGTCACATATCAACAATAACTTTGAAAAGTGTAGCCTTTCCATAAAATTTCTTCTAACTGTTTATTTTCTTTATCAAAGACAAATTGGACAAAGAGTTACCCAATCCGTAACGCAGAAAATTAGTCATCTTTATAGGTGTTGGATTTATTGTTGGAATAAACAGCTCTACGGCGAGCGTCGACGCCCATTTATTTAAACAATTTCTTTCGGGCGTTAGCAATGGTGGCAATTATGATGAATGGCGGTTACACACCCTACTAGAAACGATCCGTTAGTTAGGATAATACATACTCCCGAAATTATTTATAACCTATTGCCTTTATTAATAAATTATTTAATTACTTTATTATTAAAGTAGTTATTTCCGTAGTTAGCAAAATAAAAATTTCCTTATTTACCAAGCAATTTTCTTAATTGGTAAATTTCCAATTTAATTGTATATTGAAATACTCATTTATAAAATTAGTTTATTATCAAATCTATTAAGTCATAATTAAGTCAATAAACAATTTCCGTAATTAAATAATTTAATTATTTATCTTAATCGGTAATTAAAAAATGTTTAATTTTTTTACACTTTGCGGGGTGCTTGAAATTTCCCGCAGTTGGTTTTAAATCAAAAAGTAATTTCTTCGAAAGTGTATTAGTAAACAGTAATTTATTTTGGCGGGTCGGGCACGGGTAAAAAGCTTAGTATCCTGTTGAAGTAGAACATTGTTGTTTGACGGTTTCCGTAGAAGATCAGAGATAAACTCGTTCAGTAGGCGAAACTATTTATAACAAGATCTGATAAATTTCAGATCTGCCTCTGGCGGCAAGAACGAGGTAAATGAAGGAAGAGAAGTTGACGATGTAACCTTGCTGTAATTCTTTGAAAAGTACCTTTTCTAAAAATAAACATTTGTTCTTGATAATTTGAATAAAAAATACATTTAATTACACATTTTAACGAAATTAGGCATTTTAGATTTTTTCATTTGTTGAGTTGTGATTTCCGAATTTAGGTGAAAATGTGACTAATTCAGAGATAAATGATGCTTTATTTTCTGATTTTATTTAAAATGTTAAGCCTGATATGTTTCCTTTAACTCTAGTAGCCCTTTAATAGTTTAAGAATTTTTTTTGTTTATCCCAACTTTTTGGTGACTTAGGTTGCCATTACGTCGGCTTATAACAAAACTGCTACAAGTTCAAAATATTAAATTAAGGAATCAAAATTATCGTTATTATAAAGACACTCGTAGCTTAAAAATGATATGGACTTTAATATAATTCATGCATTTTAATATTCGATACTATTATTTAACTCCATTAATGCCGAAATATGATATTTTAGTAAGTTAATTCAAATTTCATAGGTATTATTGAAAAAGTCGAAAAAATTCATAAATTTACTTTTGGAATTTATATGTTAGAGATCGGAAATATAAAAAGGCAAGTGGCAGATTTATTCGAGAGTTCAAACTATTTCCCCGGGAATTTTCTAAAAATTCAATTCTAAGGTTGTTTGACCGAAATAATGGAAGATTCGATTTTTCAAAATATCCATCCTTATTGAGTACAGTAAGCGTAATTTGACCTTTGAAAACGAAACCAATGAATAACTCTGCAAATTCTTTAACCATGATTCTAGCCGAGGTCCGTCCACCTTTATGTAGAACCTTTGAGGTTTCTGATAACGAGGCAGTGGCGGCTTAAGAAGGCTGGGTCACCGGGGCGGCAGTGTTTTGTGACACCCCAAAGGACCGTGCAGAAGTTTTCACTGGTCCGTCTTCTTCAAGTTTAATCGTTCTGATTTGCACCCAAACCCCCTCGAGCTTCTCCGATGGGACCCCTGGCTACCCTGGTACCCGGGGCGGACTGCCCCCTTGCCCCCCCCCCTTTACGCCACCACTGTAACGAGGGCTTCGCCTGATAGCTTCACCGCCACCGTCCTGGGATTCACTCATAAACGACGGCTCCTTTTGAACTGCCATCGGCGATCGTATCCGTGTGCCACACATTTGCAACTGGGGCAGCCATGTAGAATCTCTTGGCACCTAAGGTTTGAGATGCAAAAATGAGCAAAGGTCGTCTTTCCCGACACGGTTGCCTCAGTAAAATACGCGCTCTCGTTCCCGCGGGTGTTCCGTCGATTCTCGAGCACCCTGGTTTGTCGCGAGAAGATGATCAACAACCGGATGGCTGGTCGTTGATACCATGGTCTGGTTGCAACTCCCTGGTTTTGGATTTTACTTGCACTACGTGTTTGGATTCTTCTTCTTCAATCAAATGTTTATAATTAGCAGTGGCTGGATGGATCTCAAATGAATATCAAAACGAATGGCTATCTGTGGGGAATAATTAATTCCCGAACATTGTTAAATTATTTTCCGGGGATATGAAGGACGTTTTTTTAATAATTCGTGAGATAATTTTATTTAAATGCTGACAAAATTTGGACTCTTATCTTCAACTATTAGTCCCAGGTAGCAATGACAACGTTTCAGTTTCGTTGGTTTTTGGTTTTTTACACACAATCCTAAGGATTTGTGTGTATTAGTCTCACGTACAGTGTAGCCGTTGCCGATGCCGCCGATGCCGCCGATGGCGCCGTGTCACGCATACCTCTTCAACGGTTAGGGCTAGAAGAGTCAATGATATCTCGTTCGAATGTACAGACATCGCCATTGATAGCCTTTCATAAAGTTTTCAAATCGGAGCCCAAGAAGTTGGGCATTTGCCCAATTTACTATTTTCGGTGATTTCCTTTATGTGGTAGATATTTTCTTTAAAATTAAGTCCGATTAAGTTAAAAAAAAATATTATTGGATAGGTTAGGATTCAGTTAAACTACAACTTCGGTTATATCCGTAAATATTAAATTCAAGTATAGTTTTCGGGGTTATTTACCGGACCCCAATGTTCGTGGTTTTATATTTCCGCCTGAAAGTCGACATAACGTTCCTTAATTAAAGTCCGATTTTCATGAAAGTTATATTTTTGAATAGCTGTGGTTTACATTTAACCTAGAATTGCAAATACTTTCCTTAAATGTAATTCTAAGTAAGGTTTTTTGGACAGCGTATACGGACCCCGCAATTTCTAACATTGTAAATCCGCGTGTTTATAGAGGTCTACGCGCCCGTTTCCCTCTGGCGTTTTTCAAGGCCGTTCAGAGTGGGCCGCGCTTTCAACGTATGAGCAGAAGTAACAATTAAGTATGACACTGATCGGCCTAGTCTTCGGCGTATGACCAGAAGTAACAAATAAGTGTGATCAGAAGTAAAAAATAAAAGTGACACTGATCGAAGGAATCTTCGATGCTTTCAAAGTATGACTAGAAGTAACAAATAAGTGTAAATATGTATATATGTGTGACCGTGGATATATTTTGGTTGCGATACCGGCGTTTGCAGGTTGCTGTGAATATCTCAAACAAACTTAACACATTAGAAGGATTGTGTGTATTCTGACCGTCGTACGTCTTGTTGGTTTATATAACGTTTTAAGGAAATTTCTCAACTAAATATCACCGTTGATTTATTTCAATTTACAAATATTTTATTACTTATATATAGAAAAATACCATTCTTTTTAAAAACATTTATCATATTTTCGGAAGTTATCATTAAAATTAAATTTATAAAAAAGATACTGGTAAATGATAACTCCGTTTTTCTTGGGCATCAGCATTTTCTAAAACTAATTATTCATTTCTGTAAAAATACATCTAAGGAGACGCTAAAGCATCAATGTTGCTGCGCCACCTAGGCTCAAGTATTTCAATTTCAAGTACTATTCAATATACGTTAAGGCAAAAACTACTGTGAAATTAAACTTAAAGTAATTGATTCAAAATAAAATATAAAGCTTCATAAGCAATTTGTTAATTTCTATAGTTTTTTTAAAGCTGGAAAGTCCATTGGGTAAACATAAGTTTTATATAAGTATAGTTATGATACAGTTAAATACATTCGGATAAGAATTTTGTTATTATATTTAATACATTCAAAGTATGTATTTGCCGTTGTTAATTGTTAGTAAAACGCTTAGGCGCTCTAATGTTTTCTCTTAAGTTTCGATATTGGGATCTTGACCTACGATCGTTTGGCAAACCTCTCGCGTTTATCCCTTGTTGACGTTGGTCAGTTGAGCTGGTGCGAGATTGTATTGGTGTGTTTGAGCCTGTGATATTTATTTGGTTTGCTTGATTTTGGATAAGTAGAAGGAAAGTAAGGGTGTGGCATCGATCCCGGGTTCGGGTTTGGGTTCGGGATCGAAATCCGGGATTTAAGGGATGAAATGGGGGTAAAATCATCGAAAAGTCAATGTATTTAGGGTATTTCTCGCGACGATTTGTTTTCCCGTATATCAACATATTGTGTCCAGGCCAACTTGTTCATTTATCTACCCTTATCTCGAAAGATACTTGAACGTATATCTTATCAAGTTTTATCGTACGGAATAAGTTGAAATGATGTAAAAATTGATAACCTAGGCGACGCGTGCGCAGATTACCCCGGGGGACGCGGTTAATTTGAATTGAAGTGTTTTGACGTCATGGAATATTCGTTGTTAAAGTAGAATGGAAATATTTTTAAACTTCATTTTAATATCATTGTAGTACGCTTGACACTTGAACCAATCTCACGAGTATTTCTTAAAAGAATATCTCGATCGCGTTTTATCGTACGAAATAAGTGGAAATTATGTAAGTTGTATGATTAATAACCTAGGCAGGAAGATAGCGCGCGCGTGCGCGGATTACCTGGGAGGCGCGGATTGCCCGGGGAGCGCGGTTAATTTGAATTTAAAACATGGATTCCCTCTCCGAAATAATTCCTGTACCCAAAATTGGACCGCAAGTTTTTTCTTTTAGGGGAATCTCTATGGGAGTTTAACATTACAATAAAGCTAATAGGTCCAGTTTGGGGTACTTTTGGTCCGAAATGGGGTACATAGGGCCGAAAATGGTGACTTTGGTCGTTTTAAGGGTACTTTTGGTCTATTTTGGTCCATTTTTGGGTACATCAGAAAAGCAGTTGGAAAAACGAAGAGCCTTATTTTTCCACCCATCTCCAAACTCCAGAAATTTATTGCTTTAATTTATTTATCGCTTCCGTAGGTATAAAATAAGATAAAAACCACTTACCTATATTTTAATTACGGTAAATTAAAAATACTTAATTAGTGTACTAAGTTACGTTTAAAAGAACCTTTTGTAACAATTCCAATATGTAAATATAGGTATAAGGATTGAAAAAATACTTAAAGTGGTTTTACTGATAAACTCTAAAGGAATTTAACTTTAAAGGGTATCTTAGTTTATTGTTTTTAATTTTATTCAAGTTGAAAACGTATTAAGAGTCCTTCAAAGTAATATAAAAGGATTTTATTTACGAATTTAATTCATATTTTCTTCAAACTTTCAATTCGCTTTTATTACTATTTAAATACGGTAAAATATAATTCTTATACACAAATATAGTCAGAAAGATACTATAAAACACTAAAATTAAAATTAAATTAAATTTGTGTGGATAAGATTTGTAAATATCATTTTGAAACTAATAACTTTCACGCTTTATTTAAGTCAAGCCAATAAAAACAATTACCTATATTTTAAATACGGTAAAATATAAATACATTTCCGATATGTAAATAGGTAGAATAACACTATGAAAAGTTCCTTTTTCTTCTTTTAATACGACAACACACAACTCTGATACGCAAATATATAAAGAAAATATAAAAAAAAATTTACTCTACGTTCGATACGTTAAAATACATTTCCGATACACAAATATAGATAAAGAAATACTATAAAATGTAAAAAGGTAGAAAAATACTACACATTAACCATTATGAATTTAAGTTTACAACATCCTTCACGTATAGAGCATAACATATATGTTCAGAGTTAACTTGTTTCCTCGTTATCTTTATCGCATGTGTTTTAAATAGCGTATGGAATAAGTTAAGAATGTACTGAAATGGTGTATGTTTAAACCTCGTAAAATAAAGAGTAAAACATATGTTCAGAGTCGGCTTGATTACTAAAGCGAATAACACAGAGACGTTTCCGGTGTAGTCGCGTAGGAAGAAAAATACTACAACACTCTCTATACTCTACATTCAACACGTTAAAATATACTTCCGAAATGCCAATATAGGTAGTAAAATACTACAAAATCTCTATACTTTACCTTCAATACGTTAAATTACATTCCAATATGTAAATATAGGAGGAAAAATACTACAAAAGCCTCTTTTCTTGGCGTTCAATATGTTAAAATAGATTTCTGAAATGCAAATGTAGGTAGTAAATACTACAAAATCTCTATACTCTACCTTCAATACGTTAAATTACATTCCAATATGTAAATATAGGTAGTAAATACTACAAAAGCCTCTTTTCTTGGCGTTCAATATGTTAAAATAGATTTCTGAAATGCAAATATAGGTAGTAATTACTACAAAAGCCTCTTACTCTACGTTCAATACGTTAAATTAATGATATGCCTCCGATCGAATCGTTCATTTTTTCCTATTTAAATATACGCATTTAAATTAGAATTGCTTCTAGTGTTCGGCAGTCGATTAATTTTTATCCACAAATTTTCCGATTTATTTAAAAAACGTTGGTAAAAAGAATATCATTTTAACTTATTTAATTGTGTTTTTTACCCAACCAAGCATTTATTTGAATAAAAGTGGTATTTATTTAAATAACCAATAGTTAAATAAAAATTGTTAAATGTTTAAATAATCGAAAGTGAACAAGCCTATTTTTTAAATAAAACAAACAGACTTTAGAGTTGATAAGATTTGTAAATATCATTTGAAACTAATAATTTTCACGCTTTATTTAAGTCAAGCAATTACATTTTTAAAAATGAAAGAAGTTAAACAATATAAAAATTTGTAAATATTGTGAATATTTTTAGGTAATAAAGAAATTAAGAAATGTTTTAATTAAAATATCTTTCATTTTCTACTACATTTTTAAAAATGAAAGAAGTTTAACAATATAATTATTCTAATATAATTTCAAAATCAGGTATTATTTAAAGTACAAATGCATAATTTAGTGAAGCAATTCTTATTTAAATACTTTTATTTAATTAATTTGTGTATCTGAAATGTATTTATTGAAAAATAAGTGGGTTTTACTATTTATCACGGTTTTATATATATATATATATATATATATATATATATATATATATATATATATATATATTGGAATTGTTACAAAAGGTTCTTTTAAACGTAACTTAGTACATTAATTTATTTTGGAAGTTCAAAACGTATTAAGAGCCCTTCAGAGTACTATAAAAGGATTTCATTTACAAACTAAATTAATATTTTCTTCAAACTTTCAATTCGTTATAATTTGAATTTAAATGAAAACATCATGGATTATAGGTGCGTAATCTACCATTAGACTGAACGGATTAAAAAATACTTAAAGTAAGTGGTTTTACTGATAAACTAAAGGAATTTAACTTTAAAGGGTATCTTAGATTATTGTTTTTAATATTATTCAAGTTCAAAACGTATAAAGAGTCCTTCAAAGTAATTTAAAAGAATTTTATTTACGAACTAAATCCATATTTTAGAAGTTAGTTTGTATGAAATACTTACTAATACCTGAAAAATAGACTTTAGAGTTGATAAGATTTGTAAATATCATTTGAAACTAATAATTTTCACGCTTTATTTAAGTCAAGCAATTACATTTTTAAAAATGAATGAAGTTAAACAATATAAAAATTTGTAAATATTGTAAATATTTTTAGGTAATAAAGAAATTAAGAAATGTTTTATTTAAAATATCTTTCATTTTCTACTACATTTTTAAAAATGAAAGAAGTTTAACAATATAATTATTCTAATATAATTTCAAAATCAGGTATTATTTAAAGTACAAATGCATAATTTAGTGAAGCAATTCTTATTTAAATACTTTTATTTAATTAATTTGTGTATCTGAAATGTATTAATTGAAAAATAAGTGGGTTTTACTATTTATCACGGTTTTTTATATATATATATATATATATTGGAATTGTTACAAAAGGTTCTTTTAAACGTAACTTAGTACATTAATTTATTTTGGAAGTTCAAAACGTATTAAGAGCCCTTCAGAGTACTATAAAAGGATTTCATTTACAAACTAAATTAATATTTTCTTCAAACTTTCAATTCGTTATAATTTGAATTTAAATGAAAACATCATGGATTATAGACTATTAGACTGAACTAATTAAAAAAAAATACTTAATGTAAGTGGTTTTACTGATAAACTAAAGGAATTTAACTTTAAAGGGTATCTTAGATTATTGTTTTTAATATTATTTAATAATTTTTAATTTTTGAGTTCCCTATATTATTATAAACTAAATTAAATATAATTTTTGAAAATTTGTGATAAAAGATCTGCTCCTTCGTGTTTTACATATATTTAAAAACTCGAGATTTTAATGAATTGTTTTCAAAGCATGAAAAATATAGCAGATCCTTTGATTTTAATTGTAGTTAGTAGTTACTTAAAAAAAAGTCGCTAGCTGACTTGGAGCTGGTGTAGTTAAATTTTAAAAATGTGTATTTTAAATTTTGTTTGTAAAAGTTTTTTTGAAAAAGTTTAGTATTATAGTTTAAAATTATTAAATAAAATAAAATATAAATTATACATTTGGTTTAGTATTTTACTATTGCAAGTAAAATTAATAGTAATTTCAATTACTTTTTTAGTTTTTTTTTGACAAATATGCAAACTATTTAGTTATTTCAAAAACAAATAGAAGAAGCTAGACAAAGTGAAATTGTTATGAAAAATAAAATTAAAGATATAAAAACTAACCAATAGTATTTCGAATACCAAATAATTCGACGTATTTGTTTTTGAAATAACTAAATAGTTTGCATATTTGTCAAAAAAAAAAACTAAAAAAGTAATTGAAATTACTATTAATTTTACTTGCAATAGTAAAATACTAAACCAAATGTATAATTTATATTTTATTTTATTTAATAATTTTAAACTATAATACTAAACTTTTTCAAAAAAACTTTTACAAACAAAATTTAAAATACACATTTTTAAAATTTAACTACACCAGCTCCAAGTCAGCTAGCGACTTTTTTTTAAGTAACTACTAACTACAATTAAAATCAAAGGATCTGCTATATTTTTCATACTTTGAAAACAATTCATTAAAATCTCGAGTTTTTAAATATATGTAAAACACGAAGGAGCAGATCTTTTATCACAAATTTTCAAAAATTATATTTAATTTAGTTTATAATAATATAGGGAACTCAAAAATTAAAAAAACGAAAAATCAAAAAAAATTACTTACTTCAACCTTTCTCCCAGTTATTAGTTTCGTTTTAAACTTGGTTTACGTTTTAGTTTTACTTTGCTATTCTAGAAAATTCCAAAATTCCTTTAGAGTTTATCAGTAAAACCACTTACTTTAAGTATTTTTTTTTAATTAGTTCAGTCTAATAGTAGATTACGCACCTATAATCCATGATGTTTTCATTTAAATTCAAATTATAACGAATTGAAAGTTTGAAGAAAATATTAATTTAGTTTGTAAATGAAATCCTTTTATAGTACTCTGAAGGGCTCTTAATACGTTTTGAACTTCCAAAATAAATTAATGTACTAAGTTACGTTTAAAAGAACCTTTTGTAACAATTCCAATATATATATATATATATATATATATATATAAAACCGTGATAAATAGTAAAACCCACTTATTTTTCAATTAATACATTTCAGATACACAAATTAATTAAATAAAAGTATTTAAATAAGAATTGCTTCACTAAATTATGCATTTGTACTTTAAATAATACCTGATTTTGAAATTATATTAGAATAATTATATTGTTAAACTTCTTTCATTTTTAAAAATGTAGTAGAAAATGAAAGATATTTTAAATAAAACATTTCTTAATTTCTTTATTACCTAAAAATATTTACAATATTTACAAATTTTTATATTGTTTAACTTCATTCATTTTTAAAAATGTAATTGCTTGACTTAAATAAAGCGTGAAAATTATTAGTTTCAAATGATATTTACAAATCTTATCAACTCTAAAGTCTATTTTTCAGGTATTAGTAAGTATTTCATACAAACTAACTTCTAAAATATGGATTTAGTTCGTAAATAAAATTCTTTTAAATTACTTTGAAGGACTCTTTATACGTTTTGAACTTGAATAATATTAAAAACAATAATCTAAGATACCCTTTAAAGGTAAATTCCTTTAGTTTATCAGTAAAACCACTTACTTTAAGTATTTTTTAATCCGTTCGGTCTAATGGTAGATTACGCACCTATAATCCATGATGTTTTCATTTAAATTCAAATTATAACGAATTGAAAGTTTGAAGAAAATATTAATTTAGTTTGTAAATGAAATCCTTTTATAGTACTCTGAAGGGCTCTTAATACGTTTTGAACTTCCAAAATAAATTAATGTACTAAGTTACGTTTAAAAGAACCTTTTGTAACAATTCCAATATATATATATATATATATAAAACCGTGATAAATAGTAAAACCCACTTATTTTTCAATAAATACATTTCAGATACACAAATTAATTAAATAAAAGTATTTAAATAAGAATTGCTTCACTAAATTATGCATTTGTACTTTAAATAATACCTGATTTTGAAATTATATTAGAATAATTATATTGTTAAACTTCTTTCATTTTTAAAAATGTAGTAGAAAATGAAAGATATTTTAATTAAAACATTTCTTAATTTCTTTATTACCTAAAAATATTTACAATATTTACAAATTTTTATATTGTTTAACTTCTTTCATTTTTAAAAATGTAATTGCTTGACTTAAATAAAGCGTGAAAATTATTAGTTTCAAATGATATTTACAAATCTTATCAACTCTAAAGTCTGTTTGTTTTATTTAAAAAATAGGCTTGTTCACTTTCGATTATTTAAACATTTAACAATTTTTATTTAACTATTGGTTATTTAAATAAATACCACTTTTATTCAAATAAATGCTTGGTTGGGTAAAAAACACAATTAAATAAGTTAAAATGATATTCTTTTTACCAACGTTTTTTAAATAAATCGGAAAATTTGTGGATAAAAATTAATCGACTGCCGAACACTAGAAGCAATTCTAATTTAAATGCGTATATTTAAATAGGAAAAAATGAACGATTCGATCGGAGGCATATCATTAATTTAACGTACTGAACGTAGAGTAAGAGGCTTTTGTAGTAATTACTACCTATATTTGCATTTCAGAAATCTATTTTAACATATTGAACGCCAAGAAAAGAGGCTTTTGTAGTATTTACTACCTATATTTACATATTGGAATGTAATTTAACGTATTGAAGGTAGAGTATAGAGATTTTGTAGTATTTACTACCTACATTTGCATTTCAGAAATCTATTTTAACATATTGAACGCCAAGAAAAGAGGCTTTTGTAGTATTTTTCCTCCTATATTTACATATTGGAATGTAATTTAACGTATTGAAGGTAAAGTATAGAGATTTTGTAGTATTTTACTACCTATATTGGCATTTCGGAAGTATATTTTAACGTGTTGAATGTAGAGTATAGAGAGTGTTGTAGTATTTTTCTTCCTACGTGACTACACTGGAAACGTCTCTGTGTTATTCGCTTTAGTAATCAAGCCGACTCTGAACATATGTTTTACTCTTTATTCTACGAGGTTTAAACATACACCATTTCAGTACATTCTTAACTTATTCCATACGCTATTTAAAACACATGCGATAAAGATAACGAGGAAACAAGTTAACTCTGAACATATATGTTATGCTCTATACGTGAAGGATGTTGTAAGCTTAAATTCATAATGGTTAATGTGTAGTATTTTTCTACCTTTTTACATTTTATAGTATTTCTTTATCTATATTTGTGTATCGGAAATGTATTTTAACGTATCGAACGTAGAGTAAATTTTTTTTATATTTTCTTTATATATTTGCGTATCAGAGTTGTGTGTTGTCGTATTAAAAGAAGAAAAAGGAACTTTTCACAGTGTTATTCTACCTATTTACATATCGGAAATGTATTTATATTTTACCGTATTTAAAATATAGGTAATTGTTTTTATTGGCTTGACTTAAATAAAGCGTGAAAGTTATTAGTTTCAAAATGATATTTACAAATCTTATCCACACAAATTTAATTTAATTTTAATTTTAGTGTTTTATAGTATCTTTCTGACTATATTTGTGTATAAGAATTATATTTTACCGTATTTAAATAGTAATAAAAGCGAATTGAAAGTTTGAAGAAAATATGAATTAAGTTCGTAAATAAAATCCTTTTATAGTACTTTGAAGGACTCTTAATACGTTTTCAACTTGAATAAAATTAAAAACAATAAACTAAGATACCCTTTAAAGTTAAATTCCTTTAGAGTTTATCAGTAAAACCACTTTAAGTATTTTTTCAATCCTTATACCTATATTTACATATTGGAATTGTTACAAAAGGTTCTTTTAAACGTAACTTAGTACACTAATTAAGTATTTTTAATTTACCGTAATTAAAATATAGGTAAGTGGTTTTTATCTTATTTTATACCTACGGAAGCGATAAATAAATTAAAGCAATAAATTTTTGGAGTTTGGAGATGGGTGAAAAAAAAAATAAGGCTCTTCGTTTTTCCAACTGCTTTTCTGATGTACCCAAAAATGGACCAAAATAGACCAAAAGTACCCTTAAAACGACCAAAGTCACCATTTTCGGCCCTATGTACCCCATTTCGGACCAAAAGTACCCCAAACTGGACCTATTAGCTTTATTGTAATGTTAAACTCCCATAGAGATTCCCCTAAAAGAAAAAAACTTGCGGTCCAATTTTGAGTACATGAATTATTTCGGAGAGGGAATCCATGTTTTAAATTCAAATTAACCGCGCTCCCCGGGCAATCCGCGCCTCCCAGGTAATCCGCGCACGCGCGCGCTATCTTCCTGCCTAGGTTATTAATCATACAACTTACATGATTTCCACTTATTTCGTACGATAAAACGCGATCGAGATATTCTTTTAAGAAATACTCGTGAGATTGGTTCAAGTGTCAAGCGTACTACAATGATATTAAAATGAAGTTTAAAAATATTTCCATTCTACTTTAACAACGAATATTCCATGACGTCAAAACACTCTTAAATTCAAATTAACCGCGTCCCCCGGGGTAATCTGCGCACGCGTCGCCTAGGTTATCAATTTTTACATCATTTCAACTTATTCCGTACGATAAAACTTGATAAGATATACGTTCAAGTATCTTTCGAGATAAGCGTAGATAAATGAACAAGTTGGCCTGGACACAATATGTTGATATACGGGAAAACACATCGTCGCGAGAAATACCCTAAATACATTGACTTTTTGACGATTTTACCCCATTTCACCCCTTAAATCCCGGATCCCGACGATCCCGACGATCCCGATCCCGGGATCGGCGTGTCGACCTTACTTTCCCTCTACTTGGATAGTTGTCGCAGTTTGTGACGGTTGGTTCGTTGAGGGCCTGACATTAGTCATAGGTTGAGGTGTTAGTTGATTTCTCCCTCGCGATGCTTTAATATCATCATATACGTTCTCGTAGATATCTCGCTGTTTCGGGATGTAGCTGTTATTTTTAACAGGTTTCACCATAGAATAGTTTCTACACTGCAAATCTTTTGAACACCTAAAAAACGTTTAAAGAACGCCTGTTGAAGGCCAAAAAGTGAAACCAAATTGGAGCATCTGACATCTGTTGAACGCTTGGGCAGATGTACTCTTAGCGTTTATTAGGTGTAATAAAGTGCACTCTAGGTGTACGTTAGACGATCTTTATCCGTTTCCACAAGTGCACTTTTCGGAACACCAAGAGAACAATAGTGAAACTAAATTGGAGCATCTGTAATGCATACAGAACATCGGACATCGGCGGAACGCCAACCGAAAAAAGCACCAGAACACTAAATGAACACAAAGGGAACACTTAACGAAGGCATGCAGCTCAATGCTTTAGCTCCTTGATCACTGTTAACAATTACTGTTTAATTTACAGTAATTTACCTGGAATATGCATGCAAACTTAGCAAGTAAAAACCGTTTGCTACAGTATATATAATGTACATTTGGATGTATAAAGTGCAATTAACAGTATTTTAAAAATAGAACCTTCAATGTACTATCCTGTTGTGACAAGGAATTACGCTGTTGTTATAGGCACAACGAAATTAAATTTAAATATCAGTTATTACATATTAAGTATGTACAAATTTTTTATGTTAATAGGAATTTTCGATTTAAATATATAAAAGTAAATTATTGAATGAACTAATTTATTTCAAAGACGTGGTACACCTATATAGAATTAAAACAACTTAAGTTAACAAAATTTACTAAAAATAGATTCACAATTTTTACAGTGGTTAAATTACAATGCTGCCCACAAGCCCCACATTGGTTAACATCAATTATATTTATTTATTTTTTTAAATTTCAACAAAATATAACTTTTCTGGCTATTTAAAATTTAATAGTCCATATAATATTACACAAATTCTACCAGTTTACTATTCTTCAATCTTGATTTTCATAAATACTGCAAAAATATGTTTTATAATTGAAACTCTTCAATGTCTTCTTTGAGTGTACTGCAGCTAAACAATAAAATAATTTTAATAAATGAACTATAGGGTTTAAGGCGGGTTTTTTGTCATCCAAAAGTTATGATTAAATGCAATTGCAAAAAGTAGAGAAAAGATTTTAATGACTACTAAAATTTCATAATAAAAAAAATCATAATTATTTTGTTTTAATGGTGCCTTACACAATAGGTGATCCCAGACCAATAAAGAATTATATTTAAAGGCAACTTCCCTTAAATTGCAGGCTATAAACACTGAAGCTTATAGTTGCGTTGGTTAAAAAAAGTGGTTATGTTTTGGGTTCAATAATTGCGATTCTGGGTTAAAATTTGAATATATTAAGGTTATCACATAGAAGAAAGCTTCAATGAAAATTTTCCATCTCCTACCATAAACAATGGGTGAACACAGAATAACCATGCCTATTTTCAACTATATTTAAAGGCAACTTCCCTTGCATTAAATTCTGGAAACACTGAAGCTCCGGGACCGTTCAACACGATACCTTTTAATAAATGCAAATTTTTACCCAGAAGTACAACTATTGAAACCAAAAATATTTAGCCATTTCATTTTTAACCTACACAGCCTGTCAGACTTGGGGAAGATTGTTTTTAGTGAGATTTCAATCACATTTGAAAAAAAAAATTGCTTGAGCTTTTAAATAAATGGTATAGGGTATCAAAATTTCAAACTCAAATTTAAAACAAACTACCTAAATGAAAATTTCCCATCTCCTAATATAAAAAATCAGTGGACACAGACTGATAATGATTATTTTGAAATATATTTAAAGGATAAATTTGCACATCTTGTTTCTGACGCGTTGTTCATTTAATCCCCCCCCCCCTCACTGATGTTCGAGAAGAGATACAAATTTTATTTTCGCCTTCCCTAGCAAATGCGCCAGCGTGATGCCAGTAGGAGTATGGGGGCTGACAAAAAAGGGGTAAGCTCGTGGTTGGTGCTCTCTCTGTCTCAACGTTACAGGGTTCAAGGTTCAATTTTCAATGTTTAATTGTAACTCGTACATACGTACACGTTATTCTAAGCACGGCCAACTTCGATCTTGCGCTATAGATTAAAGTTGGCCGTGTCCAAAAAAAGGCGCCAGCTACAGTGATTGCTGATCGGTGGTTTCGAACTTCCGATGTCGTCACGTGGGCTTGGGACTAGCCGAGAGCCACTGAACTCTGCATTTTTTGTGTAAACTGTAAACAAATTCTAGAAATTTCTTTAGGGCGCGGTAAATAAAACTAAAACCAAACCAAACCATACATTATTCGCGAGATTAGGATACGTGGCTCACCATGCAATTGGAAAGCAACCATTGTGAGGTCGTTTGACTAGTCTCAAATTTAGAATTTTTGTTTAAAAGGTAAAAATTATTTTCATAAGTTATAACTTACTACTTGATATGAAACTTAAAGGGCTTTAGATAAAAATTGGTAGGGATTTTATAGTGGTGCTTTCTAAAAGTTTTTGAAACGTAAAAAAATCCATCAGGTAGGAAGTACTAAGATTTGATTTTAATTTGATTTTTAAACTTTGTGGGTTTTTAGAAAAAAAATTGATCGGGTATTGAGGTATTGTTAGAAAATTTGATCGGAATAGTGATAGTGACGATATATTAAAAAATTTGAGAGGAAAAAAATTGATCGATTTAGGTTGTTCATCTTTGATTTGAAAATGATGTTGAAACGTTGCGGGATTTAAAAAAAAATTGATCGTGATAGTGATATTGGCGCCATCTTGATGATTTTGAGAGATAAAAAGATAGATAGGAAAAACAAGTGCCCATCTCTGATAGCGATTGCCTTGCTCTCTAATGATTCTGGTAGTAGTATTTGATTTCCTCTGACTAGCAACCCATCAATTTCAGATATTTCATTTCGTATCTTTTTGTAAGCCTTCCAACATGGCGTGTCGTTGTCATTCGGGTTTACTGTATCCCACTTGATCTTGTCGCTAAGAGCCTCTTGAACAAAAATCAAAACCCGGTCTTTCATAATTTCATCTTTTACGTCTTTTAGGGTTATGGCTTCTAAAAATGGGTCCAAAAGTGACGCTAACCGCGGTTCATCCCTTTGGGTATCTGAATTAAAAAATGGGTGTCTGGATAAGTAGTCAACTGGATTGATCTTCCCCGGTTGGTATTGTACTTCGAAGTCGTTCTGCTGAAGCCTCAAAATCCACCGCTGAATTCGAATAGACGTTAGTGATCGCGGATTGTCGAAAATTGTCACTAACCGTTTGTGTTTAATTAAATATAAGCCTAATAAAATTTATAAATATTTAATTAAATATAAGCTTAATAAAATTTATAAATATTTAATTAATTATAAGATTAATATAATTTATAAATATTTAATTAAATATAAGTTTAATATAATTTATAAATATTTAATTAAATATAAGATTAATATAATTTATAAATATTTTATTAAATATAAGATTAATATAATTTATAAATATTTAATTAAATATAAGATTAATATAATTTATAAATATTTAATTAAATATAAGATTAATATAATTTATAAATATTTAATTAAATATGAGATTAATATAATTTATAAATATTTAATTAAATATAAGATTAATATAATTTATAAATATTTAATTAAATATAAGATTAATATAATTTATAAATATTTAATTAAATATAAGATTAATATAATTTATAAATATGTAATTAAATATAAGATTAATATAATTTATAAATATTTAATTAAATATAAGATTAATATAATTTATAAATATTTAATTAAATGTAAGATTAATATAATTTATAAATATTTAATTACATACAAGATTAATATAATTTATAAATAATTAATTAAATATAAGATAAATATAATTTATAAATAATTAATTAAATATAAGATTAATGTAATTTATAAATATTTAATTAAATATAAGATTAATATAATTTATAAATATTTAATTAAATATAAGATTAATATAATTTATAAATATTTAATTAAATATAAGATTAATATAATTTATAAATATTTAATTAAATATAAGATTAATATAATTTATAAATATTTAATTAAATATAAGATTAATATAATTTATAAATATTTAATTAAATATAAGATTAATATAATTTATAAATATTTAATTAAATATAAGATTAATATAATTTATAAATATTTAATTAAATATAAGATTAATATAATTTATAAATATTTAATTAAATATAAGATTAATATAATTTATAAATATTTAGTTAAATATAAGATTTTATATTAGGGGGATTTTGACGGAAAAATGGCGGACGGCAAACTCCCTAAAACACATCGCTTAGCGCCATCTCAATGTTTTTTTTTCATTTAACTGCCAAGGCCCTTCTGTCACCTTCAGCCTGATAACGCAATGTTATAGTTTATATTATCCAAATTATAGATTTTTTAGTAATTATTAACCGTAAAATGAGGTTTAATAAGAATTATGGAGGATCATACTTCTTTCAAAGAAAAGGGGAGATCTAAATCATTTAATCGTCAAAACAAGGGTAAGTTGTTATAACTAACTTTAAGCATACATTTTTAATATTGAAGTTGTAGTTTTTACAGATATAATTGAAGTTATCAACAACCATTCTTACGCCAACCCAATAAAAAGATCTAGTCGTCAGGGTAAGTTGTTCTAAACATATATTCAAGGTTTCTTTTTGCCAGATATGATATAAAAATAATTTCAGAAATAACCTACAATGCTGAATTTATTCAAAACAAGGAAAAGGAACTTTTACCAAGAACATCGCAATCGATGAAGACAGTCTCAAAAATAGGTAGGTCACCTGAGTTAATGGTAAATATTTTTTAAAAGGTATGGTATACGACATTCAGAGTGACTGTGAGAAACCGCTTGAAAGGCTTCCGGAAGATGTTATTAAATACTTTGACATATTCCAGACCCAGCCTTATTCTTTCAACATATTTGGGAATTTGGCATTAGCTCATAACTTGATGAACCATGACAATTTTATTGAAAGCGCTGAGAGTTGTTTTTTAAATTGTGTGGTATTAGGAAATGAACTTTGTCCATTTAAACTTGCCAATTTGAATTGGCTTTATTTTCAGTATTTCAATTACCTTCGCGCACACGATAAGTTTACAGCCATATTTAACCAAAATATTTAATTTTATTTAAAATATTTAACCAAAATATTTAATTTTATTTAAAATATTTAACCAAAATATTTAATTTTATTTAAAATATTTAACCAAAATATTTAATTTTATTTAAAATATTTAACCAAAATATTTAATTTTATTTAAAATATTTAACCAAAATATTTAATTTTATTTAAAATATTTAACCAAAATATTTAATTTTATTTAAAATATTTAACCAAAATATTTAATTTTATTTAAAATATTTAACCAAAATATTTAATTTTATTTAAAATATTTAACCAAAATATTTAATTTTATTTAAAATATTTAACCAAAATATTTAATTTTATTTAAAATATTTAACCAAAATATTTAATTTTATTTAAAATATTTAACCAAAATATTTAATTTTATTTAAAATATTTAACCAAAATATTTAATTTTATTTAAAATATTTAACCAAAATATTTAATTTTATTTAAAATATTTAACCAAAATATTTAATTTTATTTAAAATATTTAACCAAAATATTTAATTTTATTTAAAATATTTAACCAAAATATTTAATTTTATTTAAAATATTTAACCAAAATATTTAATTTTATTTAAAATATTTAACCAAAATATTTAATTTTATTTAAAATATTTAACCAAAATATTTAATTTTATTTAAAATATTTAACCAAAATATTTAATTTTATTTAAAATATTTAACCAAAATATTTAATTTTATTTAAAATATTTAACCAAAATATTTAATTTTATTTAAAATATTTAACCAAAATATTTAATTTTATTTAAAATATTTAACCAAAATATTTAATTTTATTTAAAATATTTAACCAAAATATTTAATTTTATTTAAAATATTTAACCAAAATATTTAATTTTATTTAAAATATTTAACCAAAATATTTAATTTTATTTAAAATATTTAACCAAAATATTTAATTTTATTTAAAATATTTAACCAAAATATTTAATTTTATTTAAAATATTTAACCAAAATATTTAATTTTATTTAAAATATTTAACCAAAATATTTAATTTTATTTAAAATATTTAACCAAAATATTTAATTTTATTTAAAATATTTAACCAAAATATTTAATTTTATTTAAAATATTTAACCAAAATATTTAATTTTATTTAAAATATTTAACCAAAATATTTAATTTTATTTAAAATATTTAACCAAAATATTTAATTTTATTTAAAATATTTAACCAAAATATTTAATTTTATTTAAAATATTTAACCAAAATATTTAATTTTATTTAAAATATTTAACCAAAATATTTAATTTTATTTAAAATATTTAACCAAAATATTTAATTTTATTTAAAATATTTAACCAAAATATTTAATTTTATTTAAAATATTTAACCAAAATATTTAATTTTATTTAAAATATTTAACCAAAATATTTAATTTTATTTAAAATATTTAACCAAAATATTTAATTTTATTTAAAATATTTAACCAAAATATTTAATTTTATTTAAAATATTTAACCAAAATATTTAATTTTATTTAAAATATTTAACCAAAATATTTAATTTTATTTAAAATATTTAACCAAAATATTTAATTTTATTTAAAATATTTAACCAAAATATTTAATTTTATTTAAAATATTTAACCAAAATATTTAATTTTATTTAAAATATTTAACCAAAATATTTAATTTTATTTAAAATATTTAACCAAAATATTTAATTTTATTTAAAATATTTAACCAAAATATTTAATTTTATTTAAAATATTTAACCAAAATATTTAATTTTATTTAAAATATTTAACCAAAATATTTAATTTTATTTAAAATATTTAACCAAAATATTTAATTTTATTTAAAATATTTAACCAAAATATTTAATTTTATTTAAAATATTTAACCAAAATATTTAATTTTATTTAAAATATTTAACCAAAATATTTAATATTTTTAAAAGTATTTAATCAAATAAACGTTTTTTAGCATCAACATAACGATCAGCTCTTTTTCTTTTTAACTGTCTTGAGACATTTCAATTTCTAGATTTAGGAACTAAAGCTGCAAGCTGCTTATTTTTTTTTGTCAGATTGTTCATATTGTTGAAGTGTTGGATTGTCAGCATGACCAATAATACCCCAATGTCTTCCAAAATGATTTTCAATTAGATCCTGGTTGAAACTCGCAGTGTAAATATATTTAGCACCCTTTGTTAGTAGGAACTTTGTAGTCGCAATGGTAGAATAAACTAAATAAGAAAATATTTGTTAAGCAGAATATAACGGGTTACCAGTAACTTAAACATACCATTTATTCTTAGACCTTCAAGAGTTTCTTTGCTGACGAGCATTTTCGACTTATCTATTCCTTCTATTTCTAAAGCTTCGATCTCTTTTTCCCACTCGTCAAAGTAACCTAAAAATTCTTGCTCCAGCCACTAAAGATTAAGGTTTTGATAGTTAAATAAGATTAAATTTGGTTTTTGCATTATCATTACTTGATAACGCCAATCATCGCAACTTTCAAATGGTTTCTTGATTGGTTTCCTTTGACAAACGCCTCATTACAATTTTTTTATGTTGACTATATCAAAATACTGATCCATTAATCGAGTCGGCTTGGTTGTTTCACTTGCTTTCTCTCCAACTAAATAATCCATCGCATTTGCAGTTGTACTGCTTAAAATATGTGTAGCTAATTTAACACGCATTAATTCACTTGGACCGGGATAAATGTGACTATAACTTAACTTCGGAGCAAGGCGACTGAGAGATTGGCAGTCTTTGCGATAGGTATCCACAAAATGGGTCCATGAAATTGATTTGCCATTTTTAACTAAATCACGTGTTTTCCTTAGCGAACCACTGTTTAAAACATTATTAAAGAAAGTCTTCATTAAGTGACACGAATCAGACACAAAATATAGTGGATCGCGATCAGGGCTAAAAATATTTTTACATCGGTACCCTACTTTGTCACCATATTGAAGTTGGGTTCCTTCAATGCATTGTCTAATAAATCGTTGGTTAATTCCAGCTTTGTCACATACAATAGTTAGTATTTTAAAATTAACACCTTGCAAATTTGCTATAGCTTCAAACACTATAGAATAAATGTCATCACTTTTTAGGGTTTTACATGGGAAAAACGCATACGCAAACTGAAACTTAGTTGTTAAGCCGCGAACCGTTATTTGCAAAAATTTTGAGGCTAAAGGAATGCAATTCTCAATTTTTATGTTGTGTACCCATTATCTCAGCTTCTGTTTCTTTTATGTCATTTCTAAAATTGTTGAGATTTTGAAATCCAATTAATTATCCGGTTTTAGTGTTAATTACAAGGTCCTGTTTAATTGTAATTTCTTCGATAATCAAGGAGTAGTATTCTTCATGGGGTTCTAATTCATGATTAATTTTGCTTCGTAATACTATCATTTCTTCTAGTGAAGTGTCATGGAAACCACTTTTGGATGTACAATCAGCACTGTAGAACTGAAGCGTTCGTTGGGACGGAAGTACGAGGACTTTGTCAGGGATTTATATGAACTACTGCTCTGCAATTTCATGTACAAGCACCATTTTATAATTCCTGGGTGCTGTTTCTTAGGACGAGTTTTATTTTTAGAATTAATTATTTTCATTTGCTCTTCCAGTAGTAATTTTTGAAATGAGTTAACGTTCTCCAAAGAATTTTCGTTAAGAATGTCTTTTAAATATTGGCTGTCATCATAATCAATGTCAACTCCATTATTCAAAGATTTCTTTATCTTGGCTTTTTGGTACTTTAAACTTTCTCTAAATTTTTTTTGTCTTTATGGTAGACAATTTGGCCTGAGTTTTCAGTCCATCAATAGTCAAATAGCGGTGATTTGTGTGTTTGCTTATGTTAGATTGGCCAGAAATTTGTTTGACTTTTGCCTTCAAAAGATTTGCAGCTGTTGTACATGGCTGGCATTTTTTTTCAATACGAGACTATCTTCACAAAAATTCAAAGAACCTAACTTGACCCGTTTGAAAGATGGATCATTTTCTATCCCTACCCAAAGTTTACTATTACCAATGTCCGAGATAATTTCTAGTAAATCAAATAAGGTTGAGATTTTGTTATTATAACAAGCTTTTTTCAGTTCTTTGTGATAAACTATGATATTCGTGTGTAAATTGGCCATAATCATTGCAGAAATAAAAACTCCCGCTGAAAATTCCTTGGAAACCTTCTAATTAATATTTTCCACAGTGACTTCTCTGTGTTTTTAGCTGAATAGCGTTCATATTCCATCTTCACATCATTTATGTGAGTTAATAACTTATGCAAACGGGAGTAGTTGTGATCAAAGTTGAATAATGTCAGTGACGTTTCGTGAAATCCTTCAATTGATGATACAGGAGGTGTTTTGTGAAATGCTTCAGTTTGTGATACAGGTTCTTCATTAACAATAACCTTCATTCAAAGTAGAAGTCTCACAATTTGAGAAGTCACCTAAACATAGTTCAACAGAATAAATCCATTAATTTTCTGATAAACCCTACATTTGCTTATCTTCATTATCATAATCAATTTCCCCTTTTTCTGGGTCAGGCTGCTCTTTGGTAGGCCCTTCTTGGTTTTTGAAATGTTTCCCACATACATAATGATACCGAGTAATGTTGTTTATGTTTAAGTTCTTCTGATTAACAATTTAAATCCATCGCAGACATTTTTCAAAACTTCGTGCAGGTTTAATGATGGTTGGTTAACGGAATTACTATCAGTGTTGGAAGACACAAGATTTACTAATAATTCTAAAAATTTAAACTGCAAATTGTGGGCTATTAACGCAAGTCACTCTGAATGTCGTATACCATAAATTTTAAAAAAATATTTACCATTAACTCAGGTGACCTCCCTATTTTTGAGACTGTCTTAATCGATTGCGATGTTCTTCGTAAAAGTTCCTTTTCCTTGTTTTGAATAAATTCAGCATTGTAGGTTATTTCTGAAATTAATTTTTATGTCATATCTGGCAAAAAGAAACCTTGCATATATGTTTAGAATAACTTACCCTGACGACTAGATCTTTTTATTGGGTTGATAACTTCATTTATATCTGTAAAAACTACAACTTCAATATTGAAAATGTATGCTTAAAGTTAGTTATAACAACTTACCCTTGTTTTGACGATTAAATGATTTAGATCTCCCCTTTTCTTTAAAAGAAGTATGATCCTCCATAATTCTTATTAAACCTCATTTTACGTTTAATAATTACTAAAAAATTCAGAGTGAATTCGAGGTGATACACAGTATATGGCGGTTTGTAAAGGGGTGCCAAACCGACCCCGACAAAGACTCTAGTCATAGGTAGCAAAGCGTTTTGTCTACTTAGAGATAATGATCCACTTATTATAACATTTATGCTATTCTACAATCCTTTGATTTCACTATCATAAAGAAGGTGAAATGGTATTGTTCATTTTTAGAAAACCTTCAATCCTTATTTAATATACTCTGAAGACGAAAATTGGCTTCAGTCAAGAAAGAAAAAGCTCTTTCCGAGTATTTTCCGAAATCACCAGTGGGGTATAGATCAAGGTTATTCTCAGGGGGAATATTTAAAAAATCCATAATCCTTTACATATTAACATTTAATTTAAATAATAAAGTAAGTAAATTAAGGTTCAATTATAACAAACGTGTTATCGATATTAAACCCATCCGAACTAGGTTCGAACCCACCTCGTTATGACGAAATGGCTATGGAATATTAACGGCTATAACCACTACCCCACACTTCACCGCCCTGATGAATTTATATACGACACATTTATTTTCTAGAAGACCAAGGCTTACGAAACTCGAGCTAATGAATTGCATGGTGGCCGTTTTATTTCATATTTCATGGACCAAAGTCATTTCAAAAGAGGCTAGCACAACACCGTCAATTGTTTTCTAACCCTAGATGCTATCGCCACCTGGTGTAAATTGAAAATCAGCAAAATTCTTGAAAAATCATTTATAAACTTTCTTTTCAAAATTAATAGAAATAATATGGCTAGGAAATCAATTAAAACTATAAACGAAAGTCCTGTTAAAAACGTTTCATCACAAACCAAGCCGTTTTACCTGTACAAGTGTCTAAATTCTAAAAGTTACTTATACTTATGCGTACCTCAGCACCAAAATGTCTATTTTTTAAGTTAACTTTCACATAGAGTGTAGGCATCGAGTTTAATCGATTTTAATGTTAATAAATGCTACCCCCCCCCTCCCCCCCTACGCGCGAGTCCCTGAATAAAATAGCCACGTGTTTATGTTAGATTTATTGAAAGGCTTCATCTGAAGGTCATGTCCGGCTGAAGGATGTGTTTGTCCGAACTGCTTGAACGCTTTATAACTCTTTCTCCTAGTGAACGGAAATATAGATTTAATCAGCCAATCAAGAGAACAATATCTTCCCGTTTATCCAGAATGTAATCATTACTACCAGGAATATCTAACTGCATTAGTAGTGCAGGCGTTGTTGTCAAAAAAAGGGTTCCGCTTTGATGCTCTGTAAAAAGCGATTTAACTCTAGATTATAATATAAGGGTCATTAAAAAAAATAAAAACAATGTTACTACCGAGGGGATGATCACTCCGCGTAATCGGTGTACAGAGCCGTACCTTTGACTGTACTAATGGGATTACGCGTAATCTTTGAAGTCCCTGCCTTTCGCAGTGGTAATCTAAGTGTAATCCGGTGTATAGACTTTCTAAGAGTGGTTAGCCCCTCGGTTACCACTTTGGCAGGTCCGTTTAAGGGGGTGAAAATGGGGGATGAAATTTCACTTTTCGGAAAATGGTTTTTAATTTATTTTAAAGCAACTAATTAACAAAAAAATTCTCTAAATGGCATTTTCTTACTAAAACAGTGGCGCATTTATGTTAATTTTTGGAAATCGCTCAGTGGCGTCGTTTAGGAGGGGCGCGTCATAACTCTCATCCCCCCTTTTCTTCAATCTCATTCATGACCGGTGGTAACAATTATATATATTTAAAAAAATTAAATGCTCGTAATATTTACTTAACATAGTCTTCGGGTCTTTCAAAAACATAGGGAATTACCCTTTTGGCCCACTAATAACGTTTCTAGAATTTTTTTAAGGTGCCCCTCAAATCATAAATCTCGCCACTCATGAGAAATAATTTATTTTGTTTTAGAGTTTTATTACTATTGATTTATATTATTGCAGTATCAAATAAATATAGTTAATTACCAATAGTACTCGAGATGTAGAAATTAATAAAAAATAATTAACATCATAAAAAGTTTTTTAATTTTTATCAGGTACGTAACGCGATTGACTATTTACATATATTGTGATCATTTTGGGAAAAAAGACACTTAAAAAAAAGGAAATTTGTTTAAGTCGAAAAACATCAAGAAAATATCTATTCTTCTTCGTCGACAGATATCTCAAAATTCAATATTGGAACATTTTGGCAATTATCAGCACAAATACAGGCGTCTGTGCAATGCAGGTCATTTTTTCATATGGGGTTTCATTGCGCCCCTGGTAGGGGGATGGTTTTCCCCATGAAAACTACGCGAAGAATAAAGCTGCCAACGTAGCATTTCGTGGGTCTCAGCCTGCTACTTCGGGCTGTTCAGTGAGCATACATATTTCAAAAGATTGTCATCGATTGCTTGGTTCGGTAGCGTTGCCGGCTCTCCCAAAGAAGAAAAGGCATAAAAGATGTAATCATTGCTGTTCAGAAATACTTTGGAATATCCAAAAAAACAATTTCCCGTTATATCCGATCCTGTAAATGCACGGTAACCAAGTATTGCCCGTGCCCGATCTTCTCCTAGGGCACTGTACGTGGAAGCGACATTTAGTTTAGTGTCACCCTTTTTTAAGAAAAATGTGGTCTTATATAGGTAATAACGGGAAAAAATATATAAGTAGAAGTGAAACATCGGTGTCCGTAAATTCGACAAAGAGATTGACTGTTTTCTTAACATAGAAAGCGTGTAATACTAGGAGAGTGTCGGCTTCGTCGTGTGTGTGTTCTTCAGGGACATGGGCCTTGGTAACAGAGCCATACGTAACAAAAAACATTTTTAATTTATTCGACTGACTGTGACTGTGTGCTAATATATATTATCCCAAGTATCTTGTTAGCTCTGCTTTCGTTTTAAATGAAGACAACAACTCTTTGAGAGGAACGTGAGCGTTATTAGTCCTGTCGTTGATGTGATAATAGGTCAAGCTATTATTTGTGCGTTTATTTCTTGTTTGTGTTTTGAGGGACCCATTCTTGTAGGTATCAAAAACCAAGAAATGACCATCTTCTGAATTGTCAGAGTAAATAAATTCCCTAAATCTTCGCAGGTTTTAATTTGTTCATTTTTTTTCATTGACTGCACTACTGCCATACCTCAAGGGATCGGAGTGTGCAATAACAGGTGGCTTTACCGGGGGGTCGGAGTCCGGCTCTTGTAACCCGTAAGGGCGGGGGCGCACTGGGAGATGTTAGCTCCGTCCAAATGGTCCTATCTTTACCTCCGACTTCGGTCAGGTGTGGGCTGGATACTGGGCTTCGACCCAGGCTAACGGAGAGGGTCCAGGCAAACTGGCCGCCTCGGTGGATTGGGTAGCCTGCTGTGGGGCGGCGGGCCTCCATATGCGGGCACGGCGGCCCTGTTTCCTGGCCTTTTGGAGTCCACCGGGATCTCCGGTGCCAGCTGTGCTGGGTTACTTGGGCTGCTGTGTGCTCGTCGTTCCCCTTTAGGAGCTCTTTCCAAAGGGTTTGGCTCTACCTTCCTAGGTAGAGTGTCGGCCGGAGTTGCCAGAGCATCCGCTCTCATTTCCACTGCTGTGTGCGAAGTGGCGAGCTGGTCGAACCATTGCTGCACTTTCTGCTGGGTTGAGTGGCTTGCGTCGAGGGTGCTACCATCAGTAGTAGGGTTCTACTACCCATGCTGGTTTTGTCACCTGTCCGGGCTTGTGGTCGCCGGCGTAGGGCATTCTGATGATCGATCTCCGGTGGTGTGGTTTAAATCTTACCGGTACACCGGGCTATAAATCTGACCCATGCCATATCATCAATAAGCAGTACGTTAAGCGACCCTATCTCGGAATCGTTCATCTCAGAGTTTCCGTATAGCTTCCTTTTTGCAAGTGAATTAATTTCCTCCGCAGTGGCAACGTTTAGGGTTAATAAGTCATTTTCAAGCTTAGAAATGGTTAAAGTTTCTCTATCTGAGGCACAATTTTGGCTTTGTCAGTTGGTAAGATTAACAATCCATCTCCGGAGAAAAGCCCTCTTGAATAATCTTTTGAAATATGTAAGCTCACTGAACAGCCCGAAGAAGCAGGCTGAGACCTACGAAATGCTACGTTGGCAGCTTTATTCTTCGCGTAGTTTTCATGGGCAAAACCATCCCCCTACCAGGGGGCGCAATGAATCCCCATATATTAGAAGCGCATTACCTGTGCTGCGTTTGGAAAGGTTCGTGAGAAAATCACCCGCGCTTACCACTTCCAGAAAGCTCAGAATGGAAACTAAATGATAACAACCCGGGAAGCTACAGGGCGGTTACAAGCTCAGAATGGAAACTAAATGAAAACAACCCGGGAAGCTACAGGGCGGTTACAAGCTCAGAATGGAAACTAAATGAAAACAACCCGAGAAGCTACAGGGCGGTTACAAGCTTCGAGTTACCGGCACCCGAAGCTATCTTAGAGCTTATAAAATGCGGGTGTAAAAGTGGCTGTAAAGGCAACTGTTCTTGTCGAAAAAATGACCTACATGGCACAGACGCCTGTATTTGTGCTGATAATTGCCAAAATGTTCCAATATTGAATTTTGAGATATCTGACGACGAAGAAGAATAAATATTTTCTTGATGTTTTTCGACTTAAACAAATTTTTTTTAAAATGTCTTTTTTCCCAAAATGATCACAATATATGTAAATAGTCAATCGCGTAACGAACCTGATAAAAATTAAAAAGTACTTTTGGTGATGTTAATTATTTTTTATTAATTTCTACATCTCGAGTAATATTGGTAATTAACTATATTTATTTGATACTGCAATAATATAAATCAAAAGTAATAAAAAACCTAAAACAAAATAAATTATTTCTCATGAGATTTATCATTTGAGGGGGTACCTTAAAAAAATTCTAGAAACGTTATTAGTGAGCCAAAAGGGTAATTCCATATGTTTTTGAAAGCCCCGAAAACTATTTTAAGTAAATATTACGAGCATTTAATTTTTAAAAATATATATAATTGTTACCACCGGTCATGAATGAGATTGAAGAAAAGGGGGAATGAGAGTTATGACGCGCCCCTCCTAAACGACGCCACTGAGCGATTTCCAAAAATTAACATCAATGCGCCACACTTTTAGTAAGCAAATACCATTTAGAGCAAATTTTTTAGTTAATTAGTTGCTTTAAAATAAATTAGAAAGCATTTTCCGAAAAGTGAAATTACATCCCCCATTTTCAGCCCCTTAAACGGACCTGACAAAGTGGTAACATTGGTTTTATTTTTTGTTAATGACCCTTATATAATTATCTAGAGTTAAATCGCTTTTTACAGAGAATCAAAGCGGAATTTCAATTTCACCTGAACTATAGGTAGTCTGACCACTGGGTCCAACGTGGGCGGGTGCTACATTGTGGTTATCATGGTAACGTTCCGCGTACCTACGCTATTGAATTTCGTATATTTTCACATTGAAAATATTAATGTTTCCAAAATTTTATCAATTTAGGCCATAAAAATGAAACATACCCTCGGAGGCTTTACGCAGATTCCATTGTGTGAGAAAATCATGGCAAACCGCGTACATGTACACCGCACCAGGGAATCTAATTTACCGCGTATCCTGCTTTTCCTTACGATGTCAAATGTTAAAATTACTCTGTATATGTACTAATTAATTAATGATATTTCCTCTAATATTTTCCGAAACTAGCTTAAAGAATAATTGCGCCCGCGTTCGGGTCTTTCCCGAAAAGCTTTTAGAAAATACAATGCTAGCCTCCGTAGGTGCATGTTTAAGGCGATTAACATCAGGACCAGGAGCTGAATACCTAACTTGTAAGGGTAATATTAAACACGTTTTCATCTTTAAGCAATATGTGCAATATTAGAAAAAAATGCTCTTGTTCTGGTATTTAAACTCATTTTCTGGGCTGGTTAACGACTGAAATCCCTAGTGCCAAAAGTGTTGAGTTTACTGTTTGGTCACTTTCACGTGTCTCCTCGTTGGTTTGAAACGAGTAGAAAGTAATCACCCATCCTTAACTCAGTTTATTAAGGGTTTAAAGCCTATCAGGGCCGTCGTGAATGGGCCCGGGTCCCGGAAAAATAAAGTTCAAAGCCCCAAAAGAGCAGTTTCTACTAGGGATAGCTAAACTATTTCGGAATAAAACCCGGAAGATGAATAACTGTTTGTTCAAACACGGGCCCCAGGTAATTTGAACCAGCTACCCTCTGTCTTTTTGGCCTGAAGGCACACGAGAGAACACGTTGAGATTTCAAACACACGCTACACCAAATGTTACTGAAATTTCACGCGTTAACCGGTGAAGAAATTTACTGGTAATTTAAAAAAAAATTCCTTCTAAAAGTCTGTCAATTTGTAATAATAAAGGTACTTATTTTTAAAATATTGATTTAACTTTGTTATTAAAAGAACGTATCGTCGCCGTTAAAACAAAACCACGTATCTTTATGGTGGCCTTTTTGAGAAAAATGGATTTTTAATTTTGCAGGGACTTGTGAAATCGCGTGTTAGGTTTTTGCGTGCGAGTTAATTTTATTTTTAAATAACTTCGTTTCAATATTGAATTTATGAGGATTTTAATTTAAAAATATTTTGCTAAAGGGGAATTTTTAGAGATACACGGTCTCGCGTCATGTAGTGAAATAGAAGCTGAAAATAAGCAAGATACGTGCTTTTGCGTGAAATGCGTTGTGAATATCAAAGATACGTTTAAATGTTTTCTCGATTTAAAAAAAAGAAATTAAATTGCTACCTATTAATGTTTTTAATGTTATATACGTAAATTGGGTGGTAGAATCTAAATATGTCAATTTTTACAAAACCACGTATCTCAAGTTACGTGGTATTGTTAAAATATTTGGATATTAAGCTTCGCTCACAAAACCGGTCGTTCTTCCAAAGTTGATAAACTGTTAACACTACTCGTGTTGACCAAGAATGTTTTGCAAAAATGTTGGCCCATGCGCACAGGCCTTTAAATTTTCATGGATGAAATGGATACATTCATGGTAATTTCTGATTACTTTCAGGGTATGAGAAGTTGTAGATTCTCTCGTTGGTCGCCCTTTCGCTCAAACAAGCCATCCTTTGCCGGTACTGACGCTTTGGACCAAATTGTTTTAAATTAGCATACTCGATATTAAAGACAGTTAAATTCAGGCTCAATAACTAAATATATGGTTTTTACATCATTTTAAATTCATTATATGCGCCAATTTAAAAATAAACAGATTGTTTCCAAAATGGTGATACGACCAAAGTTCTGCAGTTTATTGAGGTCATTTGGAATTGACAATATTATTTGACAATTGTTCCTACGGACCGCCGGTTAAGAGATACGAAAAAATTGATATACTACTGCCACCTTATTAATTTAACGTAAAACAAATAAGTTCCTCAATGTAGAAAACATTTCATTCACAGCGAACATCACGCGGGAATAAATTACTTTTCATATAAAAGCAACGTGCCTCCTTTTACAATAGACACTTTAATAAAACCTGTTCAGCGATTTTTCTAGAAGTAAAAGTGTTATATTTCAAAGTACGCTACATAATATTTCCATATAGAAGGGATTTAGCTTTACAAATAACACTAACAAAACCTCTTCACTATTTTATTCAGTAAAGCCTAGTTCCCATTTCACGAAATATGTCGACGAATTAATTTTAAGCATAGCGAAAAAAAAAGCGCATTTTGTTTAATCCCTAGGGGTAGGTTCTCATTTCGCGCGAATATTTAAAAACGCTAAGCTTCATATCGCTTCAAAATTAACCAAATGGAGAATTAAGTTGAAAATGTCAATACAATGAATTTAAATTTATTAAATATCTTATTGGTTTATTCAATATATCAGAAATTTTTCTCCAAAAATCAAAGGCTTTTCGGATTATAAATATATTTCTAATATTTCGAATGCGTCTAGAACAATACGAGGTATTACTAAATCTAGTGAGAAAAAGGATTGCGAAGAAAAATACCAGATTTCGAAAAGCAAACGTAGCGGCTCTTACATTTCGGGATGTGCCGTCAGAGTTTTTCTCCGATTGGCTGAAATGTTATTTCGCTAAGACACCAGTGAACAAAAAACATAGATCGTTCGCTTCGAACCGCGGTGGCGCGATTTTGGTGGCGAATTTGAAAATGTTCGCAAATTTTATTCGTGCACGTCAATTAAAAGCGCGAAAACTGCTTTTTTTCGCCAAGTGGGAACTAGGATTAACTTACCCATGCGCGTAGCGGACTAAAGAAAAAGACAGCGTAATTTATTGAAGCGCCTATTAAATTATA
Organism: Leiobunum rupestre; assembly: GCF_980474605.1. Lineage (NCBI taxonomy): Eukaryota > Metazoa > Arthropoda > Arachnida > Opiliones > Sclerosomatidae > Leiobunum > Leiobunum rupestre. Next base: position 25,352,448 of record NC_143385.1, on the reverse strand, counting down.
TAAAAGCGTGGTCACGAATTTTCCTGACCATGAACACAGATGTTATTTTTTTTAGGATAATTCCTGCAAAGAGTATGACCATCAATCGATTTAAAGGGAATAGAAGCTAAATAAAACTATTTTATTCAGTAACTTGTCCGCTAACACGCGCAACAAGTTTTAAATAACGTAACTAGCGTAAATCATTCCTGGCTTGGGTTAAACTTGATGGCACAAACGGAAATTCGTCGATCAACTTTAAACATACAAGTTCATACTCCCTTTAAATACATTTTCTGGTTAATATTCGTCTCGGCGGCGGCCACGACAGCAAAAAACCCGTATTCATTAAAAGTCAATTAAAAATTTAAGCTACGTCATTTAGGATAAACCCTCCACATGCATAGCGACCCAATACTTCAGAGGATTGCCGACAGATTGATTCCAAGCACCGTTATGGGTTAAGGGGTTAAAAATTAAACGAGCGAGTATTAGGCCTAATCATATGCGCCAGCAGGGGGGGGGGTCAAACGGGGCAAATGCCCCCCCCTTTAAGAGCTATTAATGCATTTATATAAGTTGGAAATTCCCTCACCATTTTGGAGAATGTCTCCCCTTTGAAAACCTTCTGCGGGCGCCCCTGTGTCTAATTACGGACAAGGAGACTACCCCGATTATTATTATTATTATTATTATGATTATTATTCGTGGCCTCGGTAGTTCAATGGTAGTGGCGTTGAGCTTTCGTTGAAGCCACCTAGCGAAAGGGGGCCAGCCATTGAGGAGTGGTGCCGTCTACTACCTCTTTTATCTATTTCGGAGGCATCGGATAATTACTCGTTATTGAGGCTACCATGGACGAAGAATCTAAGGGGAATCACTGTTCGCGATATTTTGACACGGTAGACGTGGCCTAAATTGGAAGGCTTACTGAGGTACACTAGCCGCTTTTAAGCGCCTCAAGAATTCTGTTCAACTACCACTTCGAGGGGCTAGTCGGGGCTAAGGCGACAGTTCGTGCGAGAAAGTTAGGTTAGGCTTAGTTCACAAAATGTTTTAAGTTTCAAAATGAAATAGGTTTTAGTGAATTTGATAAAATAAAAACTAAGGCAATTGCTGCTTATTGGTTATTATTACTTAACACAATAGTTATTTACCATTACTTTAACTTATAAAGAACCAATTTCAAAAATAAAAGGTCTAAAACTTACGAAGCCTCATCATTTAACCGACAACATCGGCGCCATTTCGTCAAAATTCAACACGAACTCTTCAGCTTCTCTACCAAACTACGTTGACTTCAGCGACACCAAGTTTGTCCACATTGGAACAAAAATACCCGCGACTTTCCTATTCCCAGTATTCAGGCGTGCTTTTTAAAGTCTGAACAGCGAGTCCCCTTGAATCCTTGGTCCATGGGAGTACCAATGTAATAAGCCGACATCGTTTGCCTGAAGGACCTCTAGCTCGGTCACGCCACTAGCGGCTGAAGTTCAATCCCTATTCTTACCACGGACTCGTTGAAGACGTCGTCGTCTTCAACCATGGACATTTGCGAGATACTTGAAGAAGTGAGCTTAAAATTGGCTGTATCGGTGTCCATCGATCTCCTTCTTGGTATGTGTCTACCCGGGGTGAACGTCCCGCCTGACAAACAGCGGATTCTGCTCCGATTGCCTGCCCACGTGTCCTGCCCGTTGCATATCCGCCACATATTGGGAGTCGAAGAAATCCGATTCTCCTTCAACGGAATTCTTAAGGGCAAAGTCGCGCTATAACCAACGGCTCGAGGCTTTTCAGAACGGTGCGCTAGTTGCCTTACCAAGTCCTGATTTTCCGATATGTCCACTGCAAAAACCAACAGCAAATTTAAGATCTTCACCTTCAACCATTTCAACTTCTTTTGTTTTCATATAAAAATTAATAGAAAGTCTAAATATAGAATGGTGCTCTTACTTCACAAGAGAGGTTTATTACTTAAGTCTTCACACGTGCGGTTGGCGCTGGCGCGAGATATTCTAAAATAATTGGGTCGTCATCGATACGTCACCCATCATATATTGCTGCGTTCAAAAACTAAAACCGTAATATAATCGGATATTTTGGATTTCGTAACCGTTTGATCCGATTGCTTATCATGACATAAATGGTTGTGGAACACCATAACGCTCAAACCCCGTTTAAAATGGATTAATAAAAATGGTGGAAAGCAGAAATCTTCTTCCAATTTTAAAGCCACAATTTCATCGACTATAACCCTCTAATACGTGCCATTGCGTACCATAACAAGACGTACGATGGTCAGAATACACACAATCCTTCTAATGTGTTAAGATTGTTTGAGCTATTCACAGCAACGTGCAACGACGGTATCACAACCAATATATATCCACGGTCACAAATAATTGTATTTACACTTATTTGTAACGTCTAGTCATATTTTTAAAGCATCGAAGATTCCTTCGATCAGTGTCACTCTTATTTTTTACTCCTGCTGATCACACTTATTTGTTACTACTAGTCGGCCGTTGAGCGTCACACTTATTTTTTCTGGTTATTCGACAAAGATTAGTTCGATCAGTTTCATCCTTATTTGTTACTTCTGATCACACTTATTTGTTACGTTGAGTGTCAGACTTATTACTTCTGGTCATACGCCGAAGACTAGGTCGATCAGTGTCATACCTAATTTTTACTTCTGGTCATACGTTGAAAGCGCGGCGCACTCTGAACGGCCTTGAAAAACGCTAGAGGGAAACTGGTGCATAGACCTCTATAAACACGCGGATTTACAATGTTGGAAATTGCGGGGGTCCGTATACGCTGCCCAAAAAACCTTACTTAGAATTACAATTAAGTAACGTATTTGCAACTCTAGGTTACATGTAAGCCACAGCTTTTCAAAAATATAACTTTCATGAAAATCGGACTTAAATTAAGGAACTGTATGTAGATTTTTAGACGAAAATATAAAACCACGAAAATTGGGGCCCCGTAAATTACCCTGAAAACTATACTTAAATTTAATATTTACTGATATAACCGAAGTTGTAGGTCCGCTGAATCCTAACCTATCCAATAATATTTTTTTAACGTTATCGGATTTAATTTTCAATAAAATATCTACCACATAAAGCGAAACCTCCAAAAATAGTAAATTGGGCAATTGCCAACTTCTAGGGCTCCGATTTGAAAACTTCATGAAAGGCTATCAATGGCGATGTATGTACATTCGAACGAGATATCATTGACTCTTTTAGCCCTAACCGTTGAAGAGATATGCGCAACACGGCGGAATCAGTGGCATTGGCATCGGCTACACTGTACGTGAGACTAATACACACAAATCCTTAGGATTGTGTGTAAAAAGTCTTTTTTTGCGATAGCAACGAAAAGACAACGTTGCAATAACTTTTGTTCGCGAATATACTGCAGATTAAGAAAGGGAAAACATCTAGTACATTGGGCGGCCTAGCAACTGTAATTTGGAATTTCACCTATTTTTTGTTGAACTTCTAAAGGTTCCTACGAGTGCCGTGATATTATAATATATTAATCTATTTTAGAAATGTCTATTCCGTAAATTTCAAAGTGATCAATAAATATTAATTGTATATTATTATTTTTAAACCAAATTGTAGCGTAATTTAGTACTATGCTGATAAACAATCACCAAATCGCATGTCAACGTGGCAATCTCTGCATTACTTGTTCTCTACTTACCCTGTACTCGTCAAACGGATTTGGTTAAGGTTTGCCTCACTTGTAGTACTAAAATGAAATAATTATAATTTAAATCTTATGTAATGTAATTGATAAATCATAACTTTCAATTACAACGCAATAAACAGTACTTTCCAAAATTATATAACGTGCGCAGTAAACTTAGAAATTCAAACGTAAATAGACCAAATTCTAAATTGCCGCTTCCGATTTACCGGAAATTCGTAGTAGTATCTTTCCGCCAAAGGCAATAGATATTTTTCCTATATTAACTTGTAACTGACTATACAGGGTGTCTCAATTTGCTCGATCAGGCCAGTTTTCTCAAAATGTATTTATGCTAGGGTTCTGAAATTTACAGGGTTTATTTGTTAGGTACGGACGGCTTGGGTTACTAAATTTCAGAAAAATCGAATGATTTTGTGCCGTTTTGGAAATTTGTTTTTCAACGGTAGGTCTCACGCAAAATGTTTCAATAGAAAAGTTGTAGGGCATAGTCGAAAGTGTAAACATAATTTTGGTTCGGTTGAAAAAGACTTATTTTTCACTGAGTTTGGAGGTCGGGGAAAAAAACAAGTTGTACTAGCAGGTAATAGCCTTTAACGAATTGTAGGTAGCATGCATTTCAGTTATAAGATTTCGAAAAATAAACAAATAAAAATTAGCCCAAGTGACAAATGTTTTTTAATGACTTCTACAAAATGTTTTCAAAAATGCCACCTTCTGATGCATTGCACAAATATGCACGATGTTGCATATTGCGAAATGCTCCCCGAACCATTTCTGCAGTCACCCGGCGACATGCTTCGATGATTCTTTGTCGTAAATCTTCAACGCTCGTCACTGGTGTTTGGTATACGTAGTGCTTTACGAATCCCCAACGAAAAAAAGTCGAGTGGCGTTAGATCAGGGGATCTTGCAGGCCAACGAACAGGACCAGTTCTTCCGATCCATCTTCCAGGAAACTCGTCGTTTAGATATGCAACCACGTCACGATATTGGTGAGGTGGCGCCCCATCTTGCTGGAACCAGATGCGTCTGTACTCGGCCAGAGGAATGTCGTCCAACACGTTGGATATTTCATTTTGAAGGAACTCCAAGTATTTTGATCGTTCAGACGATTTGGTAGGAAGAACGGGCCAATAATTCTGTCACCTAACAGACCAGCCCACACATTTAAGCGAAACTGCACTTGGTGAAGGTGAGGAAATCCCCAGTGTTTATTCTCGTAGTCCCACATATGATGGTTTGACGGTTGAAAGTCCCATCTCTTCCGAATGAACATCCTGGTGTGCGTCAGCCATGAGGCAAAACCAATTACAGAAGTCGAGTCGGCGCTGTCTATCACCGTCATATGCAGTCCTTGGTGAAGTGTAGAGGTCGGGGATGGTTAACTTTTATTCAATAGATAAACCTCTCAAAATTATTCGAAAAATGTTTTGATCAAGTAATTTCTTATTCTGTATTATCCGATTAATTTTATGATAAATTTGTAAAATTAATCGGAAAAACGACGTTTTTTTCGATAAAAAGCTCAAATTTTCCAAATAATACATGTTTTTTAATCATTTTCCGAAATATTAACCGGCAAAATTCTTTGTTTACATTTTTTTCCCGAAAAAAATCAATTTAAACATAGATAATGATTAACCGTCCCCGACCTCTAGTGAAGTGTCGCTCGATAAGGATGAAAATGGTGTCTTTTGAGTGTTCTCCAAACGTAGTTTTGATCCAACCCTTAGTCAAAGCTGGCAGTCCTGACGCTCGCTCGAGGATAGGCGACGATTTTTAGACCAAAAAGGACACAGTGGTAATTTGTTTTAACTAGTTTCCAAAGTTTGGTTTATTCGTGAGTCTAGCCAAATACCTTGTATAGAGTAGTATAAACTACTCATCATTTTTTATCATCGCCAAATGTCCTTCTACGTGGGTGTGAACATACTGTATTCAAACACATTGAAAAAATAACGCATGTTTCTGATTTTAGGGGGTTTACCCTCGCGGGTTCGAGTTGGGTTTATAAATTTTCGGGTCAGACGGCTATTTTGAGACGGCTTAAATCTCTTTGTGGGTGGGTATTAGTAGCTCTTTTTAATGCGAGTTCCTACTTCTATTTCTCCGGTAACAAATACGGATCATTGGTGTAATTCAATGTGGTGTAGCGAGAAGAATATTTTTCGATTTAGAAGCAATTTTGGTAGAAAGAGTCCCCCGGCACGTATAATGTACAGTACAAATTTCAACTTTCTAGAAAACATATCACTTTTTCGAGCAAAAAAAAACAACTGTATATTTTTGTATATGTAGATATTTTTTTTTAATTCCGACAAAATTAACTGATGCATAGCAGAAGTTTTTTTTTACAAATTTTAAACTTCCCGTAGAACGAATAATTGTTATTCTCTCTGTTACAAAGACAAAATAAATATTAATTTATTTATTCACTGTTAATGTTGTGGAACTGGTGTTCTGGAAATTAAGCGCAATTACTGTGCCAAAGAAACAAGTTGGCAAGCCAAAATAAACCTCTCCTCGGAAGAGTTTGTCCATGGCGAAAAAACGGGAGGGTTCACTTAGCCTTTGGGCTATGTAAGTTTATTTGAAAGGAGATGCTAGCGTCACCTGGCTGTAGTTCTGTACTAAATAGCGCGGCAAAATTGAACTTCTCCTGTCCATGGACTGTCTATGATATTATTTATTTTAAATTTCAAGACGTGGAAGTCAATGGCTCAGCTGTAAAAGATCAACCTGGGTTCGACTCCTAAATATCGTCAACCCATTTTATCTGTCGGTGGTTCAGTCGAAGAGCACTTGCTTGACATGCAAACGGGTTAGAGTTCAAATCTCGCTCAGCGTGTTTGATTTTGTTCAATAGACAAAGGGCGACATTTGAAATCCTCTACGAAATAATTTAAATCAAACATGATATCCCATTATTTTTAAATAACCAAAATGTAAAACTCTTTAAACTATTTATATACGCGTCCGATTAAGCTGAATTTCTAATTTTCAAATCTGCTAAATTTGTGTCTGTGGTTCTGTGGTAGGAGGGCCCGGGTTCAAAACCCACATGACGCTTTCAAAAATTGATAATAAGTCGTGTACCGTGAACAGTTGGTGGAAACCCAGCCATTTGGATGCTAAGACGTTTAACTTAAACATTGGCTCTTGGTCCTTCCCAAAAGTCAATATATAGAAGTTAGATAAAAGAAACCCCGTACATACACAACAAGAAAAACACAAACACAACACACACACATCGCAACACGAATTTTAATTCAGGACTTTTAAAAATAATAAACCCTTTTCCAAAATCCGAGAAACTTTGAACGTGGTTATTATTATTTACCCCGGTACTGCGAACGCGTTTCCGCAGACAGACCGACTGACAGATACACCCATACAAACAAACAGACATGACGATTGTAAAACCCCTCCGAGGGGTAAAAACAACCGACAAATTAGTTAAGAAACGTAAGCTAAAATTAAAGATGAAAATTTAAAAAGTGTAGTTTATGAATTTTCGTGTTTGTGTTCAAAAGTATACATTGAAGTAACTAAACCTTCAATTACACAAAAAAATAAAGAACATTAAATTTGTGTAAAGAAACGTGGAAATTTGGCAACGTTTCTTTAAATTTGTCAAATAAACGCTTTTTCTGAGCAATTAATATCATAAAGGGAATGCCACCTGCAGAGCAATCATTAAGGAAGACCCCTTCAATTTTTCAAACAACGTTGTACAGTGGCGCCAAAAATTACTAAAGCCAAAGGCAAACGTTGGTGTTTCACGTCAAATACCTGGGGTTATATTATCTTTAAACAATCTGGCGATTGCAAATTGAATTTGTCAGATTTCACGATATTTGATATGTTTACTTTTACACCGGTTGAATTGTGGCATTCATTAAACAACATTAATAATTAAACAATTCACGAATTAACATCAGTGATTGCCACCAACTCAAAAGTGATCCGAACCACGTTTCAAAATGGTGTGCAATGAACATTTTACTCGTCAACGAAAAACGATCCCATCTATGTTCAAGCAAAAAATTGATTACAAAGCAGTAACTCGAACCGACACTTTGAGAGAATTGGCACCATTCCCGACTTAGGCCTAAATTTTCGAGAACACGTGGCAAGGGTTGACGGGAGCTGCAGAAGAACGCTGTTTGGAACATTCCGACTAGCCAACGACTGATATCGGTGAACTGTTTCAAATTACTCTACTTCAGTTTAGTAATTTTTCTATGCTCACATTCGACATACTCTCTTAGAGAGGCTGCGCAAAATATCTACTAACCAAAATTTAACAGGTTGAAAATAAATTTATCGAGCTTGAATACACACACTTTTTAAAATGCTATCATGCACAAGTTTACCAAATTTTACTATTTAAGCTTCGAAACGATAAATCTATATTCTGCGAAACGAAAACTGTAATTTTTTAGAAAAATTTTTTTATGTACCCACCAAAAGCACAAATCAACAGATTACCTATCTAAATAAAAGATTTTATCTGTGATGTCAAGATTTCAGAAATGCTAACACTGCCAAAAATTACCTTTTTTCATATAAATAAACCGATATTTTAAAGCTTAATTATTAACGACACACAGTTGTAGGTTAAGAATGGAAAAACATCTAATGCATATGCTGGAAAAGTATCGGTACATATTGCATGTAGATTTTTCTTTTTAAGTATCATTATAGCTGCTCATAAGCAATCATCAAATTGCATGTTTATGTACTTCAACGTGGTAATCTCGGCATTACCTTTTTTTTACTTTCCCTGGACTCGCTATACGGAATTTGTTTAGCTATGCCTCTCTTGTAGTACTAAAATTAAATTATTACAACTCTTTTTATATATTATTAATGTGAATTAATTAATAATCATTTTGAATTATTACGTAATAGACATTATTTCTCAAATTATATGACGCGTGGACGTCAGAATGAGCAGACGGCCAAAGGAACGCCGGGGCAGACCGCCCTGTCGAGAGGAGGGCAACCAGCCCAAACCACAAGGCAGACGGCCTTAGGAGGACCCTTAAGGCATACCGCCCAAGGATCAAGGGGGCAGGCCGCCCACTTCACAACAGCATCACCGGCGTCCTTTGAGGCGAGGCATAAGCCCCATCAACGGATGTCAAGGACCGTGGCTACTTGGGTGGCACCGATGGACGTTGGCCTGTTGACCTATTTCAGTGCCGCCCGGTGGCCCAAGCAGCAGATGCTTGGGGTAGTGGGACGCCCCACTCCCCATGTCTGCCAGAGGTGTACCAGGGGGAAAGTAGCTCCGAGGGTGTATCCTTCGGTAGCTGTCCCTACGGTGCAGGGGGCTTCCGTTGCCAAGTCAGTCGAGCTGATTCCGGTCGCTGAGCTTGGCGCCGCCCCTACAACAGTCTTACCCCCACGAGTGTCTGGATCCGCCGTCACGATGGATCTGGACACTTTGTTAGTGGGAGATAACGACGTCTCTCCCCTCGATTGTGGCGACGAGCACTTTCTCGACGCTATGGACCACCTAGACCTCACACCCGACGCCTAATTTTTGGGTGGGGGTGTGTAAAGCCCGCATTTGCATCCGCAAATGTAGGCTTTGTCCCTAACAGACTTTCCCTTTACTTCAGAGAGTCCTCTCGTTGTTTTGGGCCATCGCTGCTGGGGAAGGTAGGGAGGACTCATCCTCGCTGGCGTCGTCCACCTTCGGAATTCTCCGAAAGTGGCGACCTCTGACCCGAAGGGTTAAGAGCGGGGTAAAGTTACAGGTGACGCTTACTATTGCACCACAGTGAGTCCGCAAATATTTCTTGGCTGGCCTTCTTCTCCAGCCAATATCTTCAGCCTTTATATTGTAAAGCTCATATATACATCCTTCGAGTTATTTCTGTAATGTTGTTTTGCACGTTAAATTTACCATTTCATTATTATTAGTTATATTATTGCCCCACATGTTTTTTTTTAATTGTGCTCTACCTTGCGAATCAAAACATTGGCTACGCCACTGTGTGTATGTAGTGCTTTACCCAAAACCTGAATTGGTACTTATACAGAATTTGCGGGTTTGCAACATATTTTATAAAAAACTTATTTAATTTTTATTCTCATTGTAGTAGCAATATTTTTATTTTAAATTTGGCCAAAAGTTTTTGAATGATTACTTTAAAAACGTTTTATAGCTAATCAATTCTGTCATCGCAGTTCAATTTATGATCGGTTGAACATTAGTAATAAGCTTGCCAATTTCATCGGTATTTTTATGATAAGTGCAATTTCGGTTGAAAGCGTAGAAACTAAGTATGTAAATGATCTATACAACTTTATTGCAAAGAGTACATTATCCGTTGTCAAACACTACATAATTGACCTTTTTACCTCTCCGAGGGGACTTTGTACCCTAGGAGGGGTTATACAACCACCGTGTCAGTCTGTCTGTCTGTCTGTGGGTCTGTGGGTCTGTGGGTCTGTCTGTCAGGCCTGCGAACGCGTTCGCATTTTCGGGGCAAAGGGTAATCATTGCATACGCAGTTTCTTGGATCACTGCGTACGCAGTCGAATAACCGTTTTAGCAGTTTAAAGGTTGGCAAAACCACCGTGTGACGGTAAGCGTTAACGGCTAAATTTGCGATTACGTTACGTTTGGTTGCATTTGTTTTTCGTTAACGATCACCGTCGCGCCAGTTGTTATGGGTGCGTTCTCTCCAACTCCTTCTTATTGACTTTGGGACGGACCGAGTGCTGAGTGTTATGGCAACCTCTCAACGTCCAATGGCAGGGTTTCCAAAAATTGTTCACGGTATTCGTCAGAGTATCAATTTGCGATCGCATCGGGTGGGTTTCGAACCCGAGACCGCCTGCTTGACAGGCGGACGTTCTACCACAGAACCACCGACGCTTATTACGCTTCATTGAAAATTAGACCTTCAGCTTTATCGGAAGCGTATTTAATAGTGTGAAATTTTGGTTTAATTGAAATAGAACAAGTTTTCGTGTAAGATTTAAATTATTTTAATATAATATGTATTTGGGTATTAGGCAAAGGAAGGGTCGTATGTTATTTTTACTGATCGAGATAATGTTGTTTTTTGTCTATTCTTTGATCTTAATTTTTATCTTTGGTTTTTACCTCTCCGAGGGGACATAGTCCCCTAGGAGGGGTTTTACAATCACTCTGTCTGTCTGTCTGTCTGTCTGTGTGTCTGCCCTGCGAACGCGTTCGCATTTTTCGTGCAAAGGTTAATCATTGCGTACGTAGTTTCTCGAAATCTCTGCGTTCGCAGTTTCTCGAAGGGTTTGCAAAACCACCGTGTGACGGTGAGTGTTAACGGATGCATTAGCGGTTTGGTTTCGATGGTGTTTTTTCGCTCACCGTCGTGACGGTTTGGTGTATTACGTTTTTGTAAAGTTTATGCGTAGGTTGTGAATGTTGAGTTCGTGTTATGACGGTTGTTAGTGTTGAGTTTGTTGTGTTTGTGTTTTGATGGTTGAGCATATTGAGTTCGTGTTATGTCGGTTGTGGGTGTAGAGATTGTGGTGTGTCTGTGTTATGATGGTTGTAGATGTTGTGTTTGTACGGGTGTTTTCTCTCCAGCTTCTACTTAATGACTTTGGGACGGACCGAATGCTGAGTGTTATGCAACCTCTCAACGTCCAATGGCAGGGTGCAAGAGATTTACTCTAACCACTCAGCCACCAACGCTTGTTACGTTACTGTGTTTTTCTAAAAAACAGCTTTGGCGAATGTCATTTACAAAGTTATAACGTTAGGTACTATAATTTATTTTACATAATTTTAAATATTTTTAAATTATATTAATCTTATATTTAAGAAATATTTATAAATTATATTAATCTTATATTTAAGAAATATTTATAAATTATAATAATCTTATATTTAATTAAATATTAATAAATTATATTAATCTAATATTTAATTAAACATTTATAAATTATATTTATATTATATTTAATTAAATATCTGAGTATTTAAATTTATTTGATCGTGTTCAGGAATCGAACTCGGGTCGCATCGTTACAATGCAGATAGTTTACCGCCGAGCCATTGACTTCCTTTAGGAAAATAAAAAGTAAAGAAACCATTATGATAAGGTGGGTTTTTTACCTTTTAATAACGCTTAGAAAAAGGATAATTATTCAAAACTCCCGCGGAAACTATATAAAAGTAATAATATAGCGCCACCGTGTGGAGAACTATCAATCAAACCGGGTAAAAAATATAATCTCTTCAATTTTTCGAACTTTAGTCAAATCTCGAGGGGTCAAAAAAACACGAAATAAAGGTATATAAGGCCGTTGCCGTCAATTTAGAAGATTAAGTCTTTCTTAGTTCTTGGCTGTCAGACGAAATACTACAGGACGGGGTCCTGGTGTCGCACAAAAGTTATGAGGTAACTTTGCGGTTTTAATTAGTATGTTCGGTCTACGGTCAAGAAAAGAGTTAAATTGTGTTTCGCGTTTGGAACGTGAGTGAATGGACTTAAGTGTATGAACAGTGCGTGCTTAAGACTGAAAGTGTTAAAGTAATTGTGAACTCACTCAAGTCAGCTGTAAGATAAAATTGATTGTTATTTTTTTGAATTGGAATAACCAAATTATACCCTTGAAATTGTCAACTTGACCTGTGAGGCTAATTAAGTAGATTGGAAGTAATTAGTAGCGAACAGCTCTCAGCTGTTAATTAAGACGGAGTTTATAGTTAGGTAGTTTGAATTTAGTTAAAATTACTCAGTATAATTTATAATATTTACTTAAGTGTAAGTGTGTTTTGGTTTATGTTTCAATCACGATGAACTAAGACAAATCTAGTCTTAGACACTTAAGTACCAGTTCTGTACAATTACGTAGAAGGGATATATATTGTTGGGCTATTTATGAAAGTTAAATCAAGAACGTTCCATAGACTGTTCTGAATAAAAATAAACATTTATAATTTTGTATAATTCTGGTTGCCATTTTATTTTCTAATCACTCACCCACAATATTACAGTTCTGGCAATCCCGAATCAAATAAATTTTCGATATAACGGCGACGGGAAATATTCTCGTAAATTTATCGCGCGGCCTTAGGGAATATTCTTTTAACAAAAGTTCGATACACTATCGTTTAATTAAAATCAGCCCGATTCCGTTAAAATTATAAACCAAAAAGCGAACGGTCGTTATAATACCCTCTGTAGATATTTCTTTCATTAAAATTTGCTTCGTATTATACATGTATTCAACTTATAAACTTGTACTGTAAAAAAGGGTTTAATTCAATTGTGCAGTGTTGTAACAACTAACTTGTGATATTCTGAATAAATTAAAATTGCTCGTTTCGTCTCAATTATTTTAATTATAATCAAAATTTTATACCGGGCGGGATAGAACTGGAATAACATTTTTAACTCTAAATTGCGGAGATATATCTTTAAGGGTTATCTCGATAAATTAATACCACTAGGGACTATTCTTGCCAACTTGTTTGAGATTATTTTGTTTCCACGAAAACGTCCAGTTTTGGAGGAGACTTTATAGTGTGTAGGTCGTGTTGTTTAGCTTATCCTGTTTCATGATAATAACGTCGAAAATTCATGTTTGTTAATGGTAAGGTGTCGCACTAACTATTCCGTCTACGGTTATTTATTGATATACGAGCTGTGGTTTAATAAGTGGCTTTCTGTGCTTTGTGAGGGTAAGTTTTTCGCTTCTTGAGTAGAAGGAAAGTAAGGGCGAGGCTCCGATCCCAGGTTCAGGTTTAGGTTCGGGATCGAGATCCGGGATTTAAGGGGTGAAATGGGGGTAAAATCATCGAAAAGTCAATGTATTTCTGATATTTCTCGCGACGATTTGTTTTTTCGTATATCAACATATTGTGTCCAGGCCAACTTGTTCATTTATCTACGTTTATCTCGAAAGATACTTGAACGTATATCTTATCAAGTTTTATCGTACGTAATAAGATAAAATGATGTAAAAATTGATAACCTAGGCGACGCGTACGCAGATTCCCCGGGGGACGCGGTTAATTTGAATTTAAGATTGTTTTGACGTCATGGAATATTCGTTGTTCAAGTAGAATGGAAATATTTTTAAACTTCATTTTAATAACATTATCACGTAAGTGGTACTTAAATATGCTTGGCACTTGAACCGATCTCACGAGTATTTCTTAAAACGAATATCTCGATCGCGTTTTATCGTACGAAATAAGTGGAAATTATGTAAGTTGTATGATACTTGATAAGCTAGGCAGGAAGATTACCTGGGAGGCACGGATTACCTGGGAGGCGCGGATTACCTGGGAGGCGTGGATTGCCCGGGGAGCGCGGTTAATTTGAATTTAAAACATGGATTTCGTCTCCGAAATAATTCATGTACCCAAAATTGGACCGCAAGTTTTTTTCATTTTAGGGGAAGCTCTATGGGAGTTAAACATTACAATAAAGCTAATAGGTCCAGTTTGGGGTACTTTTGGTCCGAAATGGGGTACATAGGGCCGAAAATGGTGACTTTGGTCGTTTTAAGGGTACTTTTGGTCTAATTTGGTCCATTTTTGGGTACATCAGAAAAGCACTTGGAAAAACGAAGAGCCTTTTTTTTCCACCCATCCCCAAACTCCAAAAATTTATTGCTATAATTTATTTATCGCTTCCGTAGGTAGAAAATAAGATAAAAACCACTTACCTATATTTTAATTACGGTAAATTAAAAATACTTAATTAGTGTACTAAGTTCCGTTTAAAAGAACCTTTTATAACAATTCCAATATGTAAGTATAGGTAAAAGGATTGAAAAAATACTTAAAGTAAGTGGTTTTACTGATAAACTCTAAAGGAATTTAACTTTGAAGGGTATCTTAGATTATTGTTTTTAATTTTATTCAAGTTGAAAACGTATTAAGAGTCCTTCAAAGTACTATTAAAGGATTTTATTTACGAACTAAATTCATATTTTCTTCAAACTTTCAATTCGCTTTTATTACTATTTAAATACGGTAAAATATAATTCTTATACACAAATATAGCCAGAAAGATACTATCAAACACTAAAATTAAAATGAAACGAAATTTGTGTGGATAAGATTTGTAAATATAATTTTCAAAATAATTACTTTCACGCTTTATTTAAGTCAAGCAATTACATTTTTTAAAATGAATGAAGTTAAACAATATAAAAATTTGTAAATATTGTAAATATTTTTAGACAATAAAGAAATTAAGAAATGTTTTAATTAAAATATCTTTTATTTTCTACAATAGTTATCTTTTATTACTATAAATATTCCAATATTAAATGGGAACCACGTATGTGTAACAATTTCAATATGTAAATATAGGTATAAAAATACTATAAAAACAATTACCTATATTTTAAATACGGTAAAATATAAATACATTTCCGATATGTAAATAGGTAGAATAACACTATGAAAAATTCCTTTTTCTACTTTTAATACGACAACACACAACTCTGATACGCAAATATATACAGAAAATATTAAAAAAAAACAATTTTCCGATACACAAATATAGATAAAGAAATACTATAAAATGTAAAAAGGTAGAAAAATACTACACATTAACCATTATAAATTTAAGCTTACAACATCCTTCACGTATAGAGCATAACATATATGTTCAGAGTTAACTTGTTTCCTCGTTATCTTTATCTCATATGTTTTAAATAGCGTATGGAATAAGTTAAGAATGTACTGAAATGGTGTATGTTAAAACCTCGTATAATAAAGAGTAAAACATAAGTTCAGAGTCGGCTTGATTACTAAAGCGAATAACACAGAGACGTTTCCGGTGTAGTCACGTAGGAAGAAAAATACTACAACAATCTCTATACTCTACATTCAACACGTTAAAATATTTTTCTGAAATGCCAATATAGGTAGTAAAATACTATAGAAATAATATCAGCCATATTTTGATTTTCTTCCAAGTTAAGTGTTTCAGATAACGTTTACTTATTCCGCACCTTCCATCCATTTTTCACATTAATTTGATATAACCTTGTATCTTCCTACAATTCAGTTTTATGCTATGTACAATTCCCTTATTCATTACATCATTCCAAATTTAGTCTAATTCATTCACGGGCGTTGATCTTCTGAAATGGATATTCCAATAAAACCTTTTTCTTATATTAAGTTAGTAGAAACCACCTATGGACTGTGAGAAGAATGATAAAATACGCGAAAAAGTAGATTAGTCCATAATTAAAACAAATTTGTTTAGGATTTAGCTATATTATCCCTTTTAATTATGGACTAATCTACTTTTTCGCGTATTTTATCATCTTTTTCTTATATCATCGCTTCTGATTAATCTGAATGTTGTCAATATAAAAAACATCATATGCTATATTTAAATATAAAGGATAAACACTGCTTAGGTTAAGGATAGATTGAAATGGAATATTTAAGTAAAAAAGCATAAATTTCTGAGGGCCTTTTCCTCCAAAATATCTAAAAGGGCAAGTACATTCTCGATAATTATACAAGTTCTTTGGAATAAGAGACGTTTTTATCAAAGATAAGCCACGTTTATACCTTATTGTCATTAGTTCCATAACAAGAACCACGTTGTAACGTGATAATGGCTACCCCTATCGAGAATTTTCGGCACTAAGAAATTCTACGTTTCTATGTATTATATAATTTTATACGGGTTTTGACAGATTGATATTTTAAATATCCGTGAAACGTAAACTTATCAAAATAAGAAATGGCATACAATGAGATTAGATAACTAGATAACGATCATTGATAATAAAATTCTAATCGTTTAAATTTAACATATATTTTTTACTAATAATAAAAATATTTAAGAAACATGCTATTATTTTTAACATATATAAGACAATTTTTTTATTCACTATATAATCCAATTTTTTTTTTCAAACTTAGAAGTTAGTTTGTATGAAATACTTACTAATACCTGAAAAATAGACTTTAGAGTGGATAATTAAGTATTTTTCAATCCTTTTACCTATATTTACATATTGGAATTGTTACAAAAGGTTCTTTTAAACGTTACTTAGTACATTAATTTATTTTGGTAGTTCAAAACGTATTAAGAGCCCTTCAGAGTATTATAAAAGGATTTCATTTACAAACTAAATTAATATTTTCTTCAAACTTTCAATTCGTTATAATTTGAATTTAAATGAAAACATCATGGATTATAGGTGCGTTTCACATTTCAGACGTCAACGGGGGCTCGGGGCACCATCAGGGCGAGGGCGCGGACGCTGGGGCACGGGCGCCACCCGCGTCTCAACGTCTGACTATCATCTGGCAGTTCCATACTGGGCTATTTGACCATCAAAATGAACAAATACACGTATATTTGAACATTTCCTTGACTACATGACTGAAAAATTGTTTAAAGGTCCATCTACTTGGTTACAAAATTTGTTAAATACTTGGCTTTAAGGCCATCTAAATTAAAGTTAGAAGAAGCTAGACAAAGAGAAATTGTTCTGAAAAATAAAATTAAAGATATAAAAACTAACCAATAGTATTTCGAATACCAAATAATTCGACGTATTTGTTTTTGAAATAACTAAATAGTTTGCATATTTGTCAAAAAAAAACTAAAAAAGTAATTGAAATTACTGTTAATTTTACTGGCAATAGTAAAATACTAAACCAAATGTATAATTTATATTTTGTTTTATTTAATAAATTTAAACTATAATACTAAACTTTTTCAAAAAACACTTTTACAAACAAAATTTAAAATACACATTTTTAAAATTTAACTACACCAGCTCCAAGTCAGCTAGCGACTTTTCTTTTTTTAAGTAACTACTAACTACAATTAAAATCAAAGAATCTGCTATATTTTTCGTGCTTTGAAAACAATTCATTAAAATCTCGAGTTTTTAAATATATGTAAAACACGAAGGAGCAGATCTTTTATCACAAATTTTCAAAAATTATATTTAATTTAGTTTATAATAATATAGGGAACTCAAAAATTAAAAAACGAATAATCAAAAAAAATTACTTACTTCAACCTTTCTCCCAGTTATTAGTTTCGTTTTAAACTTGGTTTACGTTTTAGTTTTACTTTGCTATTCTAGAAAATTCCAAAATTCCTTTAGAGTTTATCAGTAAAACCACTTACTTTAAGTATTTTTAATCCGTTCGGTCTAATAGTAGATTACGCACCTATAATCCATGATGTTTTCATTTAAATTCAAATTATAACGAATTGAAAGTTTGAAGAAAATATTAATTTAGTTTGTAAATGAAATCCTTTTATGGTACTCTGAAGGGCTCTTAATACGTTTTGAACTTCCAAAATAAATTAATGTACTAAGTTACGTTTAAAAGAACCTTTTGTAACAATTCCAATATGTAAATGTAGGTAAAAGGATTGAAAAATACTTAATTATCCACTCTAAAGTCTATTTTTCAGGTATTAGTAAGTATTTCATACAAACTAACTTCTAAGTTTAAAAAAAAAATTGGATTATATAGTGAATAAAAAAATTGCCTTATATATGTTAAAAATAATAGCATGTTTCTTAAATATTTTTATTATTAGTAAAAAATATAAGTTAAATTTAAACGATTAGAATTTTATTATCAATGATCGTTATCTAGTTATCTAATCTCATTGTATGCCATTTCTTATTCTGATAAGTTTACGTTTCACGGATATTTAAAATATCAATCTGTCAAAACCCGTATAATACATAGAAACGTAGAATTTCTTAGTGCCGAAAATTCTCGATAGGGGTAGCCATTATCACGTTACAACGTGGTTCTTGTTATGGAACTAATGACAATAAGGTATAAACTTGGCTTATCTTTGATAAAAACGTCTCTTATTCCAAAGAACTTGTATAATTATCGAGAATGTACTTGCCCTTTTAGATATTTTGGAGGAAAAGGCCCTCAGAAATTTATGCTTTTTTACTTAAATATTCCATTTCAATCTATCCTTAACCTAAGCAGTGTTTATCCTTTATATTTAAATATAGCATATGATATTTTTTATATTGACAACATTCAGATTAATCAGAAGCGATGATATAAGAAAAAGGTTTTATTGGAATATCCATTTCAGAAGATCAACGCCCGTGAATGAATTAGACTAAATTTGGAATGATGTAATGAATAAGGGAATTGTACATAGCATAAAACTGAATTGTAGGAAGATACAAGGTTATATCAAATTAATGTGAAAAAATGGATGGAAGGTGCGGAATAAGTAAACGTTATCTGAAACACTTAACTTGGAAGAAAATCAAAATAGGGCTGATATTATTTCTACCCTCAGAACACACATTTTAAACTTTATATACCGACCGATTTATTTAAAAAACGTTGGTAAAAAGAATATCATTTTAACTTATTTAATTAGGTTTTTTACGTAACCAAGCAAATATTTGAATAAAAGTGGTACTTATTTAAATAATTGTTTGTTTTATTTAAATAATAGGCTTATTCACTTTCGATTATTTAAACATTTAACAATTTTTATTCAACTATTGGTTATTTAAATAAATATTATTTAAATATAGCCGAGCTTATTTTATTCATGGATAAAAATTAATCGACTGCCGAAGACTAGAAGCAATTCTAATTTAAATACTTATATTTAAATAAATAGGGAAAAAAATGAACGATTCGATCGGAGGCATATCATTTTTACTACCTATATTTGCATTTCAGAAATCTATTTTAACATATTGAACGCCAAGAAAAGAGGCTTTTGTAGTATTTTTCCTCCTATATTTACATATCGGAATGTAATTTAACGTATTGAAGGTAGAGTATAGAGATTTTGTAGTATTTTACTACCTATATTGGCATTTCGGAAATATATTTTAACGTGTTGAATGTAGAGTATAGATATTGTTGTAGTATTTTTCTTCCTACGTGACTACACCGGAAACGTCTCTGTGTTATTCGCTTTAGTAATCAAGCCGACTCTGAACTTATGTTTTACTCTTTATTATACGAGGTTTTAACATACACCATTTCAGTACATTCTTAACTTATTCCATACGCTATTTAAAACATATGAGATAAAGATAACGAGGAAACAAGTTAACTCTGAACATATATGTTATGCTCTATACGTGAAGGATGTTGTAAGCTTAAATTTATAATGGTTAATGTGTAGTATTTTTCTACCTTTTTACATTTTATAGTATTTCTTTATCTATATTTGTGTATCGGAAAATTGTTTTTTTAATATTTTCTGTATACAGGGTCTTTTTTTTTGCTCGGAAAAGTGTTTTTTTTCAAAAACTATTTATAGTACCGATTTCAAATTTGGAAGGTCAATTATCTATACCGGGGGACATCAGTTTGAGAAATTTGAGCGTTTTCGGTAATGTTTTTCACCAATTTTGAAAAATTATTTTTCGACCACTAGGTGCGAGAAAAAAAATTTCTATTATAAAGTTGTAGGCCGTCATCGAAAACCCTTAAAAATTGTTCACTCGACGAAAAACAATTTATTTATCAGTGAAAATTCGAGCTTGAAAAATTTACAAGTTGGTGAAGCCAAATTACGATTGTTTGAAACGATAATTGAAACCGAATTACCTAATCCAGTTGAAACTTTGGTTAAAAAACGACCGGATTTAAAAAACACGAGGCTATAGGTCAATCCTAAACATGCATTGGGTATTTAAAGGAAAACTTTGGGAGATTATTATCAGTGTTTGATAATATTTCGAACAATGCCTCGTTATTCAGTAGCTGAGCGTACCGAGATAGTTGCCATTTACTATGGAGAAGCAGCGCAAAACCTTAGAAGAGTGACTGAAATCTTCGCAGAAAGACATCCAAATGGAGCACCATCTGTAAATACAGTAAGACGAGCAATTCACGATTTCAATCAATTTGGTAACTTGCAACCTAGGTTTCGCGGATTGGGTCAACCGGATTTATACTTCGAGAACAATGTACTCGCGTACTTTGTGGCATATCCTCGTCACAGTTGCGCTAACGCCGCTGCTGATTTGGGTTGTTCTGCAAATCGTGTGTGGAAAATTCTTCGTAAGAATCGCTATCACCCATACAGAGCTACGCTCCACCAAGGACTAATTGACGGAGACCATCAAAGACGTTATGAATTTAGCAACTGGTTACTAAATGCTGACCAAGAAGATAGACAATTTTTGCGCCATGTTTTGTTCTCCGACGAAGCGTCATTTTCTAGAGATGGGCCCTTTAATCATCAAAACAGCCATCTTTGGTCTGACATCAACCCACATTGGGGTTTTGAATATCATCACCAGGTTCAATTTGAACGGGTCAATGTTTGGGTTGGACTTGTTGGAAACCGTTTGATTGGTCCCTTTTTCCTGCCGACGAACCTCAACGGCCAAAGGTATTTACATTTTCTACAGAACGAACTGAGTGACGCAATCGACGACCTTCCATTGGCTGAAAGACGTCAGTTGTGGTTTCAGCAAGATGGCGGCCCTCCGCATTTTTCCCGGCAAGTAACTGAGCACCTCAACAACGAGTTTCCTGAAAGGTGGATAGGGAGAAATGGTCCAGTGCATTGGCCAGCAAGGTCACCTGACCTAACACCGCTGGATTATTTTCTCTGGGGATTCGTTAAAGCAAAGGTATACGCCACACCCATTGAAACTAGGGAGGAACTCATTAGACGAATAATCAGTGCTTGCCGAGACGTCACACCAGAAATGGTAGAGAAAGCGTTTGAGAACTTAATTGTCCGCGCACAAACCTGTGTTGCAGCCAATGGTGATATTATTGAAAATGTTTTGTAAAAATTTATGTGAATAAAATATCTGCATTTAAAAACCAAACGTGTACATTTTTTCAAGTGTGAAAACTCTACTACGTTTGTATTAGACTTGTTCCCTTTTCAATTATCGTTTCAAACAATCGTAATTTGGCTTCACCATTTTGTAAATTTTTCAAGCTCGAATTTTCACTGATAAATAAGTTGTTTTTCGTCGAGTGAACAATTTTTAAGGGTTTTCGATGACGGCCTACAACTTTATAATAGAAATTTTTTATCTCGCACCTAGTGGTCGAAAAATAATTTTTCAAAATTGGTGAAAAACATTACCGAAAACGCTCAAATTTCACAA
Source organism: Leiobunum rupestre (assembly GCF_980474605.1). Lineage (NCBI taxonomy): Eukaryota > Metazoa > Arthropoda > Arachnida > Opiliones > Sclerosomatidae > Leiobunum > Leiobunum rupestre. Next base: position 25,330,632 of record NC_143385.1, on the reverse strand, counting down.
ACTGATGTCCCCCGATATAGAGAATTGACCTTCCAAATTTGAAATCGGTACTATAAATAGTTTTTGAAAAAAAACACTTTTCCGAGCAAAAAAAAAGACCCTGTATATTTGCGTATCAGAGTTGTGTGTTGTCGTATTAAAAGTAGAAAAAGGAATTTTTCATAGTGTTATTCTACCTATTTACATATCGGAAATGTATTTATATTTTACCGTATTTAAAATATAGGTAACTGTTTTTATAGTATTTTTATACCTATATTTACATATTGAAATTGTTACGCATACGTGGTTCCCATTTAATATTGGAATATTTATAAAAATAAAATATAACTATTGTAGAAAATAAAAGATATTTTAATTAAAACATTTCTTAATTTCTTTATTGTCTAAAAATATTTACAATATTTACAAATTTTTATATTGTTTAACTTCATTCATTTTAAAAAATGTAATTGCTTGACTTAAATAAAGCGTGAAAGTAATTATTTTGAAAATTATATTTACAAATCTTATCCACACAAATTTCGTTTCATTTTAATTTTAGTGTTTGATAGTATCTTTCTGGCTATATTTGTGTATAAGAATTATATTTTACCGTATTTAAATAGTAATAAAAGCGAATTGGAAGTTTGAAGAAAATATGAATTTAGTTCGTAAATAAAATCCTTTTATAGTACTTTGAAGGACTCTTAATACGTTTTCAACTTGAATAAAATTAAAAACAATAATCTAAGATACCCTTCAAAGTTAAATTCCTTTAGAGTTTATCAGTAAAACCACTTACTTAAAGTATTTTTTCAATCCTTTTACCTATATTTACATATTGGAATTGTTATAAAAGGTTCTTTTAAACGTAACTTAGTACACTAATTAAGTATTTTTAATTTACCGTAATTAAAATATAGGTAAGTGGTTTTTATCTTATTTTATACCTACGGAAGCGATAAATAAATTATAGCAAGAAATATTTGGAGTTTGGGGATGGGTGGAAAAAAAGGCTCTTCGTTTTTCCAACTGCTTTTCTGATGTACCCAAAAATGGACCAAATTAGACCAAAAGTACCCTTAAAACGACCAAAGTCACCATTTTCGACCCTATGTACCCCATTTCGGACCAAAAGTACCCCAAACTGGACCTATTAGCTTTATTGTAATGTTAAACTCCCAAAGAGCTTCCCCTAAAAAGAAAAAAAACTTGCGGTCCAATTTTGGGTACATTAATTATTTCGGAGACGAAATCCATGTTTTAAATTCAAATAAACCGCACTCCCCGGGCAATTCGCCCCTCCCAGGTAATCCGCGCACGTGCGCGCTATCTTCCTGCCTAGGTTATCAAGTATCATACAACTAACATAATTTCCACTTATTTTGTACGATAAAACGCGATCGAGATATTCGTTTTAAGAAATACTCGTGAGATCGGTTCAAGTGCCAAGCATATTTAAGTACCACTTACGTGATAATGTTATTAAAATGAAGTTTAAAAATATTTCCATTCTACTTGAACAACGAATATTCCATGACGTCAAAACAATCTTAAATTCAAATTAACCGCGTCCCCCGGGGAATCTGCGTACGCGTCGCCTAGGTTATCAATTTTTACATCATTTTATCTTATTACGTACGATAAAACTTGATAAGATATACGTTCAAGTATCTTTCGAGATAAACGTAGATAAATGAACAAGTTGGCCTGGACACAGTATGTTGATATACGAAAAAACAAATCGTCGCGAGAAATATCAGAAATACATTGACTTTTCGATGATTTTACCCCCATTTCACCCCTTAAATCCCGGATCTCGATCCCGAAACTAAACCTGAACCTGGGATCAGAGCCTCGCCCTTACTTTCCTTCTACTTTCTTGTTAATTACATTTTTTATTGGTGTGTATATTTGGACATCTACGATTCCTAATGCAGTCATTGATTTCCTGGGTGTGCGAGTCGTTATATGATATTGGAAATTGGACGGCATTGGTCTTTTCCATGCGGTATGTGTCACAACTTCAACAGGAAGTCTATGAGTCGTCCACTACCAGATGTCGAATATAGCTATTCTACGGTATTTTCATCAAGGGCGAGTGTTGAAATAAAATGAACGTTAAAGATGCGGCCAGTATTTCGCAAGCGCGAAAAATACAAATATCCTCTATAGATATTTCTTTCATTAAAATTTGCTTCGTATTATTTACTGATAAACTTGCTCTGTAAATAGGGTTAAATTCAATTGTGCATTGTTTTAGTAAGTCTAACTCGCTGTTGTAACTACTTAATTTATATTATTCTGAATAAATTAAACTCGGTTGTTTCGTCTCAATTATTTAAATTAAAATTAAAATTTTATACCGGGCAGGGATTGAACCGAGATTACATTTTTAGTTAATAACTCTGAATTGCGGAGATATCTTTAAAGGTCGTCTCGAGAAATTAATACCACTAGGGACCATTCTTCCGAGGAGAGGTATATTTTGGCTTTCCAACTTGTTTACGCCGCATTCAAAATAAATTATCGATTAAAGTGATAACGGGTTTATTACATAGTAAATACGGGTTAATTACAGAGTAATAATGGGTTGATTACAGGAATATTATAAATCCGGTACCGAGACAAAATGTGATTACAGGGTTACAACGGGTTGCCACCATAATGATAGCGGTGATTACTAGATGATTAACTAGTTGATTATAGCAGAATGATTACTGACCAATTTCAAAGCGACTACGGCAACTTTTAAAGCTAAACAGTTCACTAATTACAGAAAAGCTACTAAAATAAATAAAGATTTAAAATTTTTGCGAATGAGACAGGAGATAGTAGTAGATCCAATAGAAACAGCTGAAAGAAAACATGGAGAGTGGGAAGATCACCCGGGACGCTCTGTCGATGATGTTGTCTTTGGGTTTGTTCTGTTTGGCCTTCTTGCCCTTTTTATCGGTGCTTATCACGACTCGGTTCATCGGTCGTTTCTTCAGAGACGATCCTGGTGTGGTCATTTGGTCAAGCCACGGAGGGACAAGGGCCTTTTTCGGTTCTTCTTTTTTCGGTTCTTCTGCCGCTTTTTTCTGTCAATTAAACCAGAAGTTTTAAAATTAACTATAACAGCTAGTATTTAAACTCAGTAAAAAATAGTAACATATATTTTTAAATTAAACTTTGAAGAAGTTGAAGGGTGTATAACACTAGAATCGAATGCCAAGGTTGCATATCCTCATACGATATTTATATTTTTTCTATACACCTCGTAGCAGGATGGGGAATTGGAATAATAAAACTACGATCGCGCCACCAGTGTAAATTTATCAAAGCATGACTTCTTCTGCTAGGGTTATACTTTCATTTCTTGCTAGTATGATCGAAGGCTAGGCATTTCTATAGAAGCATTTATTTAATACTTTCATGAGACAACTGAAAAAGTTTCAATATTACCACTTTTGTTATGGCTAATTCATAGTGGTTTGTTCCAGAGGTAAACCCTGAAATTGTTGCCTAACTGGTAGCATTGTCAAGCAAGTCTAAAAGTGCCTATTTTCAGAAAATAATTAATTTCATTTTGTATCTCGATGAATAACAACTAAAATCTAATAAAGCAAATACAATAATAAAGGTTAATGAAGAAAAATTAAAAAAACACGAATATTTTGCGTATGTAAAGTAATTTTTATTTATAATAAAACGCGACTAGTTTCAGCACACCTCTATGCTATTGTCAATGCAGAAAAATTTCGTGTTTTTATTTAATTTTCCTTTAATATACACGCGTAAGGTGTTGTATAATTTGTTTTTTAAAAAAAGGTTAATGCACATTATAAAAAATTTAATTCTGAATCTTTCCAATGAAACATCGCGGTTAGAAGCTCTAATTGCGGTTTTCAATAAAGGAAGCGTTGTTGGTCATATTTTCTTTAAACGTTAAATATGGCTGATTATATTATAGCAAAGAAACACAGTTTCACTACGAATAGTTTTAATATTTCATCGTTTGTTCTATATCTTCTTACCGCCACCTTATTTCGAACGTATGAACTGGCCACGGTGAACTCGATCAACGAGAGGAACACCATGATGAGGCAGGCCAGGAGCCAGACGTCCATCGCGGTCATGTAGTTCAAGATGGGCAAGCCACTTCGCGCTCGCACAATTTGAGTGGACAATGTCAGAACTGCGGTGACACCGACGGTGACTCTCCCGGGCACCGCGTTCACATCCAACCAAAAAGAGACGAACGACAAACAAACTGTCAAAAAACTGGGCGTGTAGATGTTGAAGAGGCTAGCACTCAGCGAACGTTGAAACAGAAAATTGGCGAATAGGAATTCGGTGATGACGTTCACCTC